>NC_086452.1:137328307-137498307 GCF_028390025.1 Pseudophryne corroboree
CGATGTGCAGGTCGCGGCCCTCTGCCTGGGTCACTTGGTATCAGTACAGGAGTCCACAAGGTAGTAACAGGATAATTTACCTGGAGAAATGCAGCTGGAAAATCAGGGGTTAATTGCAGAGTGACTGACACAGCAGGACTAATGGCAGGCAGGTTTGATGAGAGCTGAGCTGGAATACAGAGGGAAACTTAAACGTGCAGGCTGTAAGTTCTGGATATCAGTGCTGGAATTTGGCAGGATTCACAGGAGTTTGTTTGGAGTCTGGATACAGAATTACAGGTACTGAATGGAGATGAACTTGCAGAAAGGTCTGTGCGATTAGACTGCTGTTTGCAAAACTGGACAGGTGCTGGATTACTGAGGCAAGGTGCAATACTGGCTGGAATGGTGCACTGATAACTTGAAGCAGGGATTCCAAGGCAGAAGGACATACTGGATACAGAATTGCAGATACAGGTCCAAGATGAACTGGGTACAGGACTGGCAGGAAAACAGGGACCAGTTACCAGGACACAGGAGACTGAGAACTTGCACAACAAGCAATGGCCACATGCTGAGCTCACAGAAACAGGCTCTAAGGAGTCCAGACTAGATACTGACTCTCTCTGAAACTGAAATGCTATCACTGGCACGATGGTATGTGGATACTCCCTAGTTAAAGGAAGACAGACCAATCACATGATAGTCAGGCTGGAGTTGCAGGTAATGAGGTCCAGGTGATCAGTTGCTAGAAAACGATAACCTAACAGCTGGATCCAGGAGCTAATCTATACTGAAAGCAGAACTGACAGATTTGCAGCTGCTGCACACATAACAACAGTGGCCTCCATCATTCGTAAATGGAAGAAGTTCGAAACCACCGAGGCTCTTCCTAGAGCCAGAGCCGGATTAAGGGAGGGGTCACAGGGGGTTAGTACCCGGGCCCACTAATCTCAGGGGGGCCACCGGCTAGAGCTGTTCTGCCTCTGATACAGCCGCCCCCTGCTGCCTGCACACTGCACAGGCATGCTGAATAGCAGCACAAAGGGTTACACAGCTACTGTACAGCAGCCAGTAGCAGACCACATTTCATCCCAACGTCTCTGAGGAGAGACGGACAAGGCGGACTAAAGCGGAGAATGAACAAACCTTTGACTGCACCTTATAAAAAGTGGCAAAGGTCAAACAAGTAAGGCAGTCTGGACTTTGGAGAGGCAAGCGTCAACCCCACACAGTGATACCAGTAGCATGTGTTTCAGTGTGCACTGTGCAACAGTGGGCTGGGGGTGGGGGGGGGGGAAGGAGCATATCCTGAAGGTATGTCATCTTCTGTGTGAAGGTATGTCATGAAGTGTTTATGTCAGCAAGTGTGTATTTGTATCAGTGTTTATGTTAGTGCGTATGTCAGTAAGGTGTATCAGACAATAAGTTATGTCTGTGTCAGACTGTCAGTAAGTCGTATTTGTGTAAATATAGTAAGTGTATTGTGTGTGTCGGTGTCACAACTGAGGGCCTGAGCTGACGGGAGGCAGCCTCAGTTGTAGGGGCTGAGATGTAACGGAACCTGGGAGGTTGTATCAGACCCTTAGACATGTAAGTAACATGTAGAATAACTGCCCGAAGGCGTGACCACGACAACCAGGATAAAAGTCAATGATGTTTATTATGACAAACTCCGTAACACAGCAGCAGTAAAAGGAAACATAAAAGTCAACAGAGGATAAATACAGTTCCTGGGTACTACAGGGTGGCAAGGGCCACAGGCACTGGTAGTGTGAGACAGTTCTTATAATCTTCTAGTTGGAAAGTCCTTACCAGGCCTGACTGTAGCAATGGAGAGAACCCAGGATCGTACCAGCTGATGTTCCAGGAAAGGCTGGGCTGCTGAAGGTAAAACGGCTGCTGTGGATACTGGCTGGAACCAGACTGTTGTTGGTACGGAGAGGATACTGGCTGGAACCAGTTAAATAATAAACGAACTTGAGAGCGATGAAATAATAATGAAGTTTGGAGTTTGAGAGCAGTGAAATAATAATACCGGTGGAGAGTGGTAAACTGCAGAAAAGGACACCGGCCCTTTAAGAGAAGCTATACACTGCTGGAAGCTGGGCTGGAAGCAGGTGATTGTTTGAGAGCGGTGAAATAATAATACCGGTGGAGAGTGGTAAACTGCAGAAAAGGACACCGGCCCTTTAAGAGAAGCTATACACTGCTGGAAGCTGGGCTGGAAGCAGGTGATTGTTTGAGAGCGGTGAAATAATAATACCGGTGGAGAGTGGTAAACTGCAGAAAAGGACACCGGCCCTTTAAGAGAAGCTATACACTGCTGGAAGCTGGGCTGGAAGCAGGTGATTGTTGTAGCTGGAAACAGGTGAGTCCAGAATG
Source organism: Pseudophryne corroboree (assembly GCF_028390025.1). Taxonomy (NCBI): domain Eukaryota; kingdom Metazoa; phylum Chordata; class Amphibia; order Anura; family Myobatrachidae; genus Pseudophryne; species Pseudophryne corroboree. The sequence goes on from NC_086452.1 coordinate 137,330,672, forward strand.
GATCGGAGAGTCAGGCTACACCGCAGATGGAATGCTGGTGCGGGTCTCTATAGCAGAAGTTTGGAGACAGGAGCTGGAACCTGGAAGACAACCACAGGAGAGAGACAAACTGGAACTAGGTTAGACAACCAAAGCACTGACGCCTTCCTTGCTCAGGCACAGCATACTTATACCTGCAGCAAGGAAGGGGTTGGCTAGGCAATTATGCAAATCAACAATACAGACAGCAGATTGGTGGAAATAATCAGATGACAAAATCCAAGATGGCTGCGCCCATGCAGACACTTGGAGGGAAGTTTGGTTTGTAATCCATGTGAGAATTGAAACAGTAATGGCGACGCCGGCCACAGGAGACAGGAGACGCCAGACTGACAAGCGCACATTTAACCACGCGGGCACAGCGGAGGCCGCGGCTGATGAAATCACCACTCTGACATTCTGCATGTGGAAACTCAGGAACAGCGGGATCCGGTCCTGGAACGCTGAGCCAGCCTTAGGAGGCATCTGAAGGGTAAGTAATGGCGTCCAGATACCCGGATCGTGACAGCACCCCCCCCTTTAGGAGTGGCCCAGGACACTTCTTAGGCTTTAAAGGAAACTTTGCGTGGAAATTTCGGACCAAGGCAGGAGCATGGACGTCTGAGGCATTGGTCCAAGAGCGTTCTTCAGGACCATAGCCCTTCCAGTCAATGAGGTATTGTAACTGACCGTAACGGAAACGTGAGTCCAAAATCTTGGCCACCTCGTACTCGACTCCCCGTTGAGTCTGAACTTTGGGAGCTGGAGGAAGTGCGGAATGAAACCGATTCAGGATCAGCGGTTTCAACAAAGAAACATGAAATGTCCTGGGTATTTTCAAGAAGGATGGTAACTGTAACCTGTAGGCAACAGGATTGATGACTTGTTCAATCTTGAAGGGTCCGATGTAGCGAGGTGCAAATTTCATGCTGGGAACTCTCAACCTCAAATTCTTCGTGGACAGCCACACACGATCACCCACCTTGAGAGCAGGAACCGCTCTACGCTTCCTATCGGCAAACTTCTTATACCTGAATGAGGCTTTAAGCAGGGCTGTGCGGACGTTCCTCCAGTTATTTGAAAACTGACGCAAGGTGACATCCACTGCTGGAACAGAAGTTGCGGGAAGCGGTTGGAATTCTGGGACTTTAGGGTGGAATCCATAATTAATGAAGAATGGTGTAGAAGAAGATGAGGAATGGTATTGATTGTTGTGGCTGAACTCGGCCCAAGGAAGGAGTTGAACCCAGTCATCTTGAGAGGAAGACACATATATACGGAGGAAGGCCTCCAAGTCCTGATTCACCCTCTCGGTTTGACCATTGGTCTGAGGATGGTAAGCCGTGGAAAACTTTAACTTGACTTGGAGGGCTTGACACAAACTTCGCCAAAATTTGGCTACAAATTGTACTCCACGATCCGAGATGATCTCTTCAGGAAGACCGTGAAGTCGGAAGATCTCTTGTATAAACACTTGAGCCAACTTGGAAGCTGACGGAAGACCGGTGAGAGGGATGAAATGTGCCATCTTGGTGAACCGGTCAACTACCACCCAGATGGTATTAAACTTGTTGCAGATAGGTAGATCGGAAACAAAGTCCATCGACAAATGGGTCCAAGGTCGACGGGGAACAGATAATGGAACCAGTTGCCCCGCAGGCGACTGGCGGGAGACTTTGTGTTGGGCACACTTTGGGCAGGAGGCAATAAATTCCATAACGTCCTTCTTCAGAGTTGGCCACCAGTAGGACCTAGAAATAAATTCAAGGGTTTTCTGAATGCCTGTATGTCCAGCAAAACGGGAAGCATGGGCCCAATGCATGAGCTTCTTCCTTAGAACTGGCTTAACAAAACTTTTCCCTGGTGGAGGCGTAGAGTCCATCCCTACCGTGGAGAATGCCAACGGATTAATAATAGGATGCTTGTCTGCAGACTCGGACTCATTTTCTTGCTCCCATGAGCGGGAAAGGGCATCGGCCTTACGATTCTGAGAACCCGGACAGAACTGGAGTTTAAAGTCAAACCTAGAGAAGAAAAGTGCCCATCTGGCCTGACGAGGATTCAGACATTGTGCGCCTTTGAGATATAAAAGATTTTTGTGGTCGGTAAGTATGGTGATTGAGTGGGAAGCTCCCTCCAACAGGTATCTCCACTCCTCCAGAGCGAGCTTGATGGCTAGCAACTCCTGATCGCCAATGGCATAGTTGCGCTCAGCTGGGGAGAACTTCCGGGAGAAGAAACTGCAAGGATGTAGATGTCCATCTTTGGCCCTCTGGGATAACACTGCTCCTACTCCAACGGAGGAGGCATCTACCTCTAAGATAAAAGGAGAGTCGGTGTCGGGCTGTTTCAGAACTGGTGCAGAGATGAACCGTTGCTTCAGAAGGTGAAAGGCCTGTGTAGCTTCCTCGGACCACTTGGACGGATTAGCACCTTTCTTGGTTAATGCAGTGATAGGCGCCACGATGGTGGAAAAATCTCGTATAAATTTTCTATAATAATTGGCGAACCCTAAGAACCTCTGGACCCCTTTGAGGCTTAAGGGTATAGGCCAATTCTGGATTGCTTGGAGTTTCTCAGGATCCATCTCTAGTCCGGAACCGGACACAATGTAACCTAGAAACGGAATGGTTTTAACTTCAAACACACACTTCTCCAATTTACAATAGAGGTGATTGACACGGAGACGGGAAAGAACCTCTTTTACCCAGAAACGATGATCTTCGAGACTATTAGCAAAGATGAGGATGTCGTCTAGATAAACCACGACATGGCGGTACAAGATGTCCCTGAAAATCTCATTCACGAAGTGCTGGAAGACTGCTGGAGCGTTGCTCAATCCGAAGGGCATGACGAGGTACTCATAATGTCCGTCACGGGTGTTAAAGGCGGTCTTCCACTCGTCACCCTCACGGATTCGGATGAGATTGTAGGCACCCCTCAAGTCCAGCTTTGTGAAAATAGTTGCACCACTAACTCTATCAAAGAGCTCGGTAATCAGGGGTAAAGGGTATCGGTTCTTGACGGTAATGTCGTTCAGACCTCTGTAGTCGATGCACGGACGCAGACCACCGTCTTTCTTCTTAACGAAGAAGAAGCCTGCGCCGGCTGGAGAAGAAGATGGTCGGATGAAACCCTTCGCCAGGTTCTCTTTGATGTACTCTTCCATGGAGTGTGTCTCAGGCAGAGACAACGGATAAGTTCGGCCTCGCGGTGGAACCTTCCCTGGAATGAGGTAGATTGGGCAGTCCCATTCTCTATGAGGAGGAAGGATATCAGCAGAGGCTTTACTGAACACGTCCGTGAAGTCTTGATATGGAGGAGGCGGAACATCAGATGACCTGGGGAAGGAAGAACAAACAGGAAGAACTTTGGCTAAACAAGTCTCAGCACAGGAGGGACCCCATGCCAGTATTTGCGTAGTCGTCCAGTCAATTGATGGGTTGTGGAGACGGAGCCATGGAAGGCCTAAAACCACTGGATGTGTGGCTCTTGGAATCACTAAAAAAGAAATATACTCAGAATGAAGAACTCCCACTCTCAGACGAACTGGAAGAGTCCTTAAGGAAATGACTGCGTCAAAAATCTTGCTGCCATCCACGGCAGTCAAAGAGATGGACGAGGACAGTCTCTCGGTGGGTAGGGACCACCGTTTAACATAAGCTTCGGTTATGAAATTCCCAGCTGCTCCGGAATCAAGGAGGGCAATGACGTTCCTGTAACGTTGAGCAATTTGGAGCGACACTGGGAGGTTACAGTCATGAGGAGATGGAGAGGAGATCATTACTCCTAGCCGGCCCTCTCCTTGGCGAGCTAGGATCTGGAGTTTCCCGGACGTTTGGGACAGGCATTGATAGTGTGCGACGGAGCTGCACAGTAGAGACAGAGAGACTCAGAGAGACGTCTTCGGCGCTCAGCGGGAGATAGACGGGAACGACTAATTTGCATAGGCTCATCCTTGGATGGAGATGGTTGACGAGGAGGAGGAGCAGAAGATTTAGGAGTAGATGATCTTCCTCGCTCGGTTGCTCTCTCTCTGAAACGTAGATCAACCTTCGTGCAAAGAGAAATTAGCTCATCCAACTTAGAGGGCAAGTCTCTGGTAGCTAACTCATCCTTGATGCGTTCTGATAAGCCATGCCAGAATGCAGCATACAGGGCCTCGTCGTTCCATGCCAGTTCGGATGCCAGGATTTTAAACTGTATAAGATACTGTCCCACAGTACGTGTTCCCTGGCGTAAACGGAGAATCTCAGATGAAGCAGATGTTATCCGGCCTGGCTCGTCGAAGATGCGCCTGAATGTAGCTACAAAGTCAGTATAGGAGGATAGCAGGGGATCAGACTTCTCCCATAAAGGTGATGCCCAGTCAAGGGCTGAGCCACTGAGAAGGGAGATGATATAGGCAATTTTGGTACGGTCACTGAAGAAATTGCCAGGTAGAAGCTCAAAGTGGATTTCACATTGATTGAGAAATCCCCTGCAGAACCTTGGAGATCCATCAAATTTTGCTGGCGTTGGAAGATGAAGATGTGGACTGGAAATGGGTAAGGTGGGTGGGGTTACAGCTGGTGTTACTGTAGTGGACGCACCGGACGTGCCAGGTCCACGGAGGGTCGTTTGAATCCCATCCAGCCGTGTAGAGAGATCCTGGAGACAGCGGATGATGTGGCCCTGTGCAGCCTCCAGATGTTCAAGTCGGGCTGCCAGTTCTTGCATCGGCCTGGCCGCTTGATCCTGGTCTCCGGCTGGATTCATTAGGTCAGTGCTTACTGTCACAACTGAGGGCCTGAGCTGACGGGAGGCAGCCTCAGTTGTAGGGGCTGAGATGTAACGGAACCTGGGACATGTAAGTAACATGTAGAATAACTGCCCGAAGGCGTGACCACGACAACCAGGATAAAAGTCAATGATGTTTATTATGACAAACTCTGTAACACAGCAGCAGTAAAAGGAAACATAAAAGTCAACAGAGGATAAATACAGTTCCTGGGTACTACAGGGTGGCAAGGGCCACAGGCACTGGTAGTGTGAGACAGTTCTTATAATCTTCTAGTTGGAAAGTCCTTACCAGGCCTGACTGTAGCAATGGAGAGAACCCAGGATCGTACCAGCTGATGTTCCAGGAAAGGCTGGGCTGCTGAAGGTAAAACGGCTGCTGTGGATACTGGCTGGAACCAGACTGTTGTTGGTACGGAGTGGATACTGGCTGGAACCAGTTAAATAATAAACGAACTTGAGAGCGATGAAATAATAATGAAGTTTGGAGTTTGAGAGCGGTGAAATAATAATACCGGTGGAGAGTGGTAAACTGCAGAAAAGGACACCGGCCCTTTAAGAGAAGCTATACACTGCTGGAAGCTGGGCTGGAAGCAGGTGATTGTTTGAGAGCGGTGAAATAATAATACCGGTGCAGAGTGGTAAACTGCAGAAAAGGACACCGGCCCTTTAAGAGAAGCTATACACTGCTGGAAGCTGGGCTGGAAGCATGTGATTGTTGTAGCTGGAAACAGGTGAGTCCAGAATGGATCGGAGAGTCAGGCTACACCGCAGATGGAATGCTGGTGCGGGTCTCTATAGCAGAAGTCTGGAGACAGGAGCTGGAACCTGGAAGACAACCACAGGAGAGAGACAAACTGGAACTAGGTTAGACAACCAAAGCACTGACGCCTTCCTTGCTCAGGCACAGCATACTTATACCTGCAGCAAGGAAGGGGTTGGCTAGGCAATTATGCAAATCAACAATACAGACAGCAGATTGGTGGAAATAATCAGATGACAAAATCCAAGATGGCTGCGCCCATGCAGACACTTGGAGGGAAGTTTGGTTTGTAATCCATGTGAGAATTGAAACAGTAATGGCGACGCCGGCCACAGGAGACAGGAGACGCCAGACTGACAAGCGCACATTTAACCACGCGGGCACAGCGGAGGCCGCGGCTGATGAAATCACCACTCTGACATTCTGCATGTGGAAACTCAGGAACAGCGGGATCCGGTCCTGGAACGCTGAGCCAGCCTTAGGAGGCATCTGAAGGGTAAGTAATGGTGTCCAGATACCCGGATCGTGACAGTCGGTAAATGGTATCTGTTTTCTCTGTGTCAGTAAGGTGTGTATGATATGTATGATAATGTACCAGTAAATAGTGTCAGTAAGGGATATCTGTCAGTAAGTGGAATCTGTGTCAATAAGTGTATGTTTCAAACAGTAGGTGTTTGTGTCAGTAAGGGGTGTCAGTAAATGTTTGTATCAGTAATTTGTATCTGTATCAGTAAGTGGTGGCTGTTAGTATGTATGTGCCAAAAAATGATGTGTCAGTAAGGCGTATCTGTCAATAAGTGTTGCCTGTGTCAGTAAGGGTGTTTGTCAGTAAGTGTGTCTGTGTCAGTAAATGGTGTTTGTGTCATTAAGTGTGTGTTTGTTTCAGTAAAATGTGTCTGTGACGTGTCAGTAAGTGGTATCTGTCAGATAGAGGTGTCTGTGTCAGTAAGGCAGTGTGTGCATGTATGTGTGCAGCTATGGGGGTAGTGTGTGTGTGTGTGTGTGTGTGTGTGTGTGTGTGTGTGTGTGTGTGTGTGAGTGTGTGTGGCTACGGGGGGAGGTTTGTATGTATTGCAATGGGAGCAGTGTGTGTTTGTTTGTTTGTTTGTTTGTGTGTGTGTGTGTGTGTGTGTGTGGAGGAGGAGGCAAACACACAAAGGACATAACCAGGGGGATAGTTCTGACAAGAGGTACCCCCTATCTTAAGTACCCCAGGCCCCCTGAAGGCTTAATCTGGCCCTGCCTAGAGCTGGACGGCTGTCTAAACTGAGCAATCGGGGGAGAATGGCCTTAGGGAGGTGACCAAGAACCAGAGGGTCACTCTGTCAGAGCTACAGCATTCCTCTGTGGAGAGAGGAGAACCTTCCAGAAGGATAACCATCTCTGCAGCACTCTACCAATCAGGCCTGTATGAAAAAGTGGCCAGATGTAAGCCACTCCTTAGTAAAAAGCACATGGCAGCCAACCTGGGCCTATATTTACTAATAATCCGAGTTTGACCGATTTGTGTGTTTTTTTCTAAATCCCAACACGGGAATTCACTAAGCACAAATCTCGGCAGACTTTGGGCTATTCATAATGGTTTTAACGGCAAAGTTCAAAAATATGAATGAATAGACCATCGGTCAAACGCGGCTGTTATTTCATACAACACGGGTATTCACTATTCATTCGTATCTGGGTGTTAGTCTCTGAGTGCTCAATTGCGGTCGTATTTTTTTTGCGATTCGGTAAAAAAAGCGGCAAAAAAATAGACCTGCTTTTTTCAGGCGTGTTTACATGTGTTGCAACTAACAAATCACTCACACCTGAATGAGGATGCCTATAAAAGGATCTTAGGCCCATTTCAATCCATCAACACTCAGAAATGGCAGCAGGACTGTGGGCCAGTGACATTTTGTGTGCTGTGGGATTCCTCAGACTCAGACATCAACCTGTAAGTAACCAGGGCCAAGAAACTTAACATGGTCAGCAGGTTGTACAGGTTCTGCGGAGGCTGCGCAGGCCTCGTTTTTTTAGGGGGCGTTTAAACTTGAACGCATTGTCTGAGGATACGGTCATACAGATGTTCCGTCTAAATCGTAACAACATTTTCCGTCTGTATGACCTTGTCAAACTGGGCCTAGACCCTGAGACAACACGTTCTCGCTCTGTCTCAGGCCTGCACAAACTCCTGGCTGTGTTGCACTTTATGGCTACAGGCAGCTTTCAGGCTGTGTCTGGGGATGTCATAGGAATCTCACAGCCCTCATTTTCTAGAATATTAACACAGGTGATGTATACCTAACTACCTCCTCTGTATTTGGTTGGTTTTAATTACTCGGTGGCCAGTTCTGTCCTAAAATCTCATCTTTAATTTTCTTTCAAATATACACACAGGTGTTGGCTGTTTTGCAGCCCCACATCGATGTCTCAATCTGCTTCCCTACCCAGGAGTCTCAGTGGCATGCCGTCAGGGTAGATTTCTATGAGCTGGCTGGCATGCCCAATGTGCTGGGAGCCATAGATTGCACACACATTTAGCTGAGACCACCTAGTGGCAGGCAGCACATCTATACTAATCGCCATCTAGAGCACTACACAAATGTGCAGGTGGTTTGTGATGCAAATCTCAAAATAATGAGTGTTGTTTCTGGTTACCCTGGGGGCTGCCATGACTCCTTCATCCTCAGTCAGTCATCCCTCTTCGATAAGTTTGAAGATGGACAAATGCCAGATGGATGGCTGCTGGGTATGTAATTTTATATGTGTAGGCCTGTGTCTACTTTGTCCAAATACAGGGGCAGATGTATTAACCTGGAGAAGGCATAAGGAAGTGATAAACCAGTGATATGTGCAAGGTGATAAAGGCACCAGCCAATCAGCTCCAATATGTAAATGTACATTTAGGAACAGATTATCCGCTGCCTTTATTACCTTGCACATATCACTGGTTCATCACTTCCTTATGCCTTCTCCAGGTTAATACATCTGCCCCACAGTGTGTTACTTATGTGTTGCTGTATCTTAACATGAATCACGTTACTATATCTGTCTTTTAGGTGATGGAGGATATGGCTGTTTCTCTTGGCTTCTAACTCCATTGTCCCGACCTGATACCCCTGCTGAACACAATTACAATCATGCACATAAGTCCATGCGGAATTTGATAGAAAGATGTTTTGGTGTGCTGAAATCTAGGTTTCGGTGTCTAGATAAGTCTGGTGGCCTTTTGTTGTATAGTCCCTTGAAGGTGACTCAAATTGTGTTCTGCTGCTGCTTTCTTCATAACATGTGTTTGCAACAACATCTGCCACATGTTGAGGAGGAGGAGGATGAAGAAAGCAGCCAGCAACCAGAGGAATTAGAGACATCTGGTGATACTTGGAGTACAGATGTAGGGAGGCAGGTTTGGCAAGACCTCATAAATCGTTATTTTTAAGGTAAATTTTGGTTGCTTCTTTCATTTGTTGTGTAAGCCTAAATATATGTTGCCCCATTTTTCATTTACAAACCATTACTCAGAATTTGTCTGTCTCCTTGAGACATAAAGACATACCCTCGCTTTATGCAAAACAAATGTAGCATGTGTCTTGTGTTTATTTTAAAACTCAAAACAACAGATTATGAGTGGCATGCATGAAGTCTGGATAATGTTATTAAACTTGCACAGATAATTTATTACAAGCACACATAATCCACATAGTAATTTATTTAGTATTTTACTTTATGATTGTGTGTAACATCCTAATGCACAGGTTCTCAAACTCGGCCCTCGGGACCCCACACAGTGCATGTTTTGCAGGTAACCCAGTAGAAGCACAGGTGTATGAATTACTCACAGACACATTTTAAAAGGTTCACAGGTGGAGCTAATTATGTCACTTGTGATTCAGTGAGGAGACCTGCAAAACATGCACTGTGTGGGGTCCTGAGAACCGAGTTTGAGATCCTGTGTCCTAAATAAACACTCCTCCACATATAATATGTTAGCCTTGAGGAATACATGTGTCCCTATGTGTGATGCTCCATCGTATTTAAGGGACACAAACTTAGTATCATCCAAAATAATTTATTTCATAGTGTTTGCTGCAGTAAACTTGCTGATTTGTAAGTCAATACACAGTTTGCCACATATATCCATTATTACACACATTATTTGTGCCTATTTAAAAAAATTACAATTTATTTGTTTCTGCATCATGTGTAAGAAACTGATTACTCATTTTTAACACACACAAACATGGCCCAAGAATAATGACATTCATTTTGGCACTGAATTATCTAAATTCGATCACAACATATTAGGACATTTTTAGCCAACTCAGTTGTGTTATTCTTGTAATGTTGTATAGAGAAGAAAGGTAAAAAAGTTAACAATCACATTGTAATTTGTATTGGTCATGGATGAATCTGCATGGCTGCCAATTAGTCTGCCTGCAGGATATAAGAATGATTGGAATCTAGAAAGAGTAATGATTAGAAAAAAATCAAGTGGTCTTGTTACTGCATGCTAAAGACATTCTGCATGGCTGCCAATTAGTCTGCCTGCAGGATATAAGAATGATTGGAATCTAGAAAGAGTAATGATTAGAAAAAAATCAAGTGGTCTTGTTACTGCATGCTAAAGACATTCTGCATGGCTGCCAATTAGTCTGCCTGCAGGATATAAGAATGATTGGAATCTAGAAAGAGTAATGATTAGAAAAAAATCAAGTGGTCTTGTTACTGCATGCTAACATCAATGTGCAGATCAAATAACTTTGTCCTCCTCCTAAAAAATTCAAAGATGTGAAAGAATAAATGTGTTGGCCAAAATCCTGTTGTTGTTTGTAACACTTATAATTAATGATGTTCAAAAAATTTACAAGGTGGTAAGTGTAATTGATATTGTGACAAACCTACACTTACTAAATGTGTTTATTTACTTCTCTATACAGAGATCGGTGTATCTATTTTTTATTTTTTTGGGGGTTGGCTGCTTGGACTGGCCTTTGCCTTTACTACTGTCGTTTTGGCGTGCTCTGGTGGAGCGCCTTGGTGGTGAGGACACTGGCGATAGAATCGGAGTAGTCGTACCATAACTGCTGCTTGGTTGCTGATGGTGCTGGGATCTGAGTGTTTCATTGAGGTTAGTGAGGGTGGCATTAAGTTCACGTGTTGCAGCATTTTGATTTTTTCTAAAATTCTGGTTTTAGATTCATTAATCATTTGATTGTTTTCTAAGATGTTGATGTAGCTTTGCTGTTGTCTGTGCTATTCTTCCATTATGCGTTGTAAGTTGCCCATGACATGTGTAATGTCTGCACGCATGATTTCCATGGTATTGGCAATTCTGGTGGTTGGTTCATTTTGGCGACTGATATTTATGCTGATTCTTCTGAGGTGAGCTGGTAGGTTTGCAAAAATTTGTGTCTGCCTACGCAGGCAATCTTGATTAGTGGCCTGCTGTGTAGCTCAACTGTCCCAAAACACTTGATCAGGGCCTTGTGCTACTGGTGTTGTTGGGCTGTGTTGTGGTGGTGGAGTGCTTTGCTGTGGTGGTGTACTCACAGGTGCTGGGTGGCTGATTCCTTGGATCAATGGCTGCATTTGTAACATGATTGTCTCATCCATGTCACTGTGTTCCTGCTGTTTCGTCTGGATGCTGGTACCAGTACTAGAATCTGGAATTAGAAACATTTTTGCGTAAGTTTGACATATGTTTGAAAAATGTAAGCAAACCAATAAACATGGAACACATGTATTTAAATGGTGCATTCAGATATCCAGCATAGCAACATCATCACTCAGAACTACAAAACAGACATATTCCTGTTTGTGGCAAATGTGTCTGGTTACTTCATTATTAAAACAAGCACATGAGTTGTATGGTAGATCAGACATACTCCACCATAAAAACACACTTAAAATCTTAATTTTTGGCCTTATAGTGTTTAAGATTTAAACTTAGTAATGTTTTGGCATGTTGGTGCCAATGTTACGACAAACACATAAGTTAAAATGCGGAAAATAATATTACTATTTTGCAAGCTTACACGTGTTTATTTTGCAGCATCTTCAACACAATCTGCTGCTGTATGGCTGAAGTGGACATACATATCTTTACTGGATGTGGACAAGGCCATTTTGCTCAGAATCCATTTGATGTTTTTTTGTTTTTGGTAAGTAGAGCAGATTTTGTTGAATTTAGAGTTAATTAGTCTCATTAAATGGATTATTATGAGATGATTAATTTATTTCATCATTACAGTTTCTTACTCACAAACAAGATGAGGGGAGTGTGGTTGGCGTCTTGGAGGTGTGACCAAAATTTGGAGTGGTGGTACCGAAGAAACTGTAGACAATCTTCGTGGCGGAGTAGACTGCTGTGGTTGTGATTGGATATCAGACCTTGCTTTCTTTGTTTCCACATGTATTTTTGTTTGGTGTGCTACAGGAGTCCTCTTTCTGCTGGTCAAAACTTCTTGGGATGGACCCGGGATTTAAAGTGTACTTTTGTTATGTCCATTCCTTTACAAACATAACCTATACTACAATGGACACTTTACCTGCTTCCGCAGCGTCATCATCATCAGAAGTAATGGGAGTGACTGTAGGCCGACCAGTACTGCTTTTTTTCAACACTGTAAATAATGAAACAAATAAAAAAACTAATTTCTTCATGCTATTCTTGATACATCAACCCATTATGTTTACAAACATTAAATCTTTCTCAAATGGATGCTTATTTATGTGTGCATAATTTCTGTACAAAACCATAAATGTTTTAAAAAAATACACACAGTGGCCAATAGCCATATGCACTATGTAAAGTGCAACACAGGAAATAATGTACAGGACACAGACATAGGACACAGGGGCAGATTTAATAAGCCTGGTGAAATGAAAAGTGGTTGTTAATAAAGCACCAGCCAATCAGTTCCTAAGTGACATTTTGCAAACCCAACCTGTATCATGGAATTTATGAGCTGATTGGTAATTTTTCAACTTCAACTTTATCACTTCACCAGGCTTAATAAATCTGCCCCACAATTACTAATACATACACTAACTACCCAAAACACAGACATCTTCATTAAAAAATGTTATGTCATTAATGAAATATGCAATATAGAAAATGCTCTGTGATGTGGCACTACAAACACACATTAGCACAATATGAGCCAAAAAACAAAACACATTTTTTAAAAAAAACATCATAATAGTACGGTAACTAAGTCTGCAGTGTTGTGTCAGGGTACAAATACAGACTCTAAATGTACCAAAAAATAGTGGTTTTGTCTTAAACAAGATTACATACAGTACTAATGAAATGACACATGTAACTGGCTTCAAAGTCACTTTACACTACTCCAGCCTCTAACATGTCAACCACTGATTTTCAAACATTGCACATAGATAACTGAAAACAAAAACATAGGCCAACTTGCAAACTGGCAAATGTGCCAAAGGAAAACATAATTGCTGTACAATTCAATGACACACCAAGTCCAAACTACACATGGAAAATGTACTGTAAAAAAACCACATGACATACTATAAAGTACTATGTTATATTGGCTTTGGTAAAAAAACAAACCAAAAACAATGTATTTGTTGACGCACACATGAAGATGAGTGCCATATGCAACGTCACATGACACACATTTTCAAAAAAAAACATAAAGACAGAAGTAATGGAATGGAATGATAAGACAAATACACATGCTCACCATCCTTCCTGGGCAGATCGGAATCACGGACATGGGTTGCAGACACTACTTCAGGAGGTATTAAACTCCGCATGGGCTCCTCATAGTCCAGATATCTGGCAATATAGGGCTGTCCACCACCGGTTTTGCGAGCCGACTTCGCCTCCTTGGCCATTTTGGACTTGACACGTCGCTTTATGTCATAGTACCGTTTGCGGCACGTGTCCTCCGTCCGCTTGACCACCCCCTCACTATTTACAGCAGCAACAACTTTCATCCACAACACCATCTTCTTCCGTGTTGGCACCTTGGCAGACTCAGGCCCAAATAGCTGCCGCTGATACTTCATCAGCTCCCGCACCAATGCCACATTTTCTGCATAACTAAACTTTACATTCCGCCCAGTCTTAGTAGTGGTGCGTGGCTGCGGAGCTGTCTGACTGTCACTATTACTGTCACTTGAGGCTGCTGCAGCAACCTCACCCACCTCCTCCACCTCACTAACCTCACTCTCACTCACCTCCTCCACCTGACCAACCTCCTCCCCCTCACTCACACCCACCACCTCACTCACCTCTGAGTCAGACATAATTGTCTGGTTAAACAATTAACACAGAAAAAATAAAAACAAACAACACACTCCTCCACTACCACTGCACAACTCTCTCACACACACACACACACACACACACACACACACACACACAAGACAAGGGACTCTAAATCAAAAAAACTTGGACAAAAAATGAGACAAAAAAAAAAAAAAAACAAGACTACAAGAATGACAAGACTACTTTCAAACACATTACTACACTCAGAAATCGCCTCAAACTCCTCACCAAACCAACTACGCACCAACCCCCACAGCACAACCTCCCTCCTCACCACTAACTAAACCCACGAGGTGCGGACGGTTTGGGGTGTATTTATATGGTTGCGCACAGACACTCCTACATCTGAAACACAACCAATCATGAATGGGGATGAAAAACAAAACTAAAAGTGAAAATGCGGCCGTGGTTGAAAAAACCCCTGCCGCGTTTAACATAGAAAATAAACCTGTAAAAACAACAAAAACACGTACACAAACTACAATGACGGCCGTAAATGTGCCAAAAAAAACCGTCTGGCATCGACATCGGAAAACACGAAAACCATAAACTCGACTGCTTAGTAACTTGGCGTATATAGGGGGTCATTCCGAGTTGTTCGCTCATTGCTGATTTTCGCTATACTGCGATTAGTCGCTTACTGCGCATGCGCAAGGTTCGCAGAGCGCATGCGCTTAGTTATTTTACACAAAAGTTAGGTATTTTACTCACGGCATAACAAAGCTTTTTTCATCGCTGTGCTGATCGTAGTGTGATTGACAGGAAGTAGGTGTTTCTGGGCGGAAACTGGCCGTTTTATGGGAGTGTGCGGAAAAACGCAGGCGTTCGAGTTCCAAAACGCAGGAGTGGCTGGAGAAACGGGGGAGTGGTTGGGCAAACGCTGGGTGTGTTTGTGACGTCAAACCAGGAACGAAAAGGACTGAGCTGATCGCAATGGCTGAGTAAGTCTGGAGCTACTCAGAAACTGCTAAGAAATTTCTATTTGCAATTCTGCTAATCTTTCGTTCGCACTTCTGCTAAGCTAAGATACACTCCCAGAGGGCGGCGGCTTAGCGTGTGCAATGCTGCTAAAAGCAGCTAGCGAGCGAACAACTCGGAATCACCCCCATAGTTTCAAAAAGTTGCATGAAAAACGAGTTTAAACACTACATAAACCGACTCAAACACGAATATAAGTAAATATAGGCCCTGGAGTTTGAAATTCTCTGGTCTGGTGAGACAAAGATTGAACTCTTTGGCGTGAATGCCAGGCATCATGTTTGGAGGAAACCAGGCACCGCTCATCACCAGGCCAATACTATCCCTACAGTAAAGCATGGTGGTGGCGGCATCATGCTGTGGGGATGAATTTCAGCACCAGGAACTGGGAGACTAGTCATGATAGAGGGAAATATGAATGCTGCAATGTGCAGAGACATCCTAGTTTAAAACCTGCTCCAGAGTGTTCTTGACCTCAGACTGGGGCGACGGTTCATCTTTCAGCAGGACAACGACCCTAAGCACACAGCCAAGATATCAAAGGAGTGGCTACAGGACAACTCTGTGAATGTCCTTGAGTGGCCCAGCCAGAGCCCAGACTTGAATCCGATTGAACATCTCTGGAGAGATCTGAAAATGGCTGTGCACCGACAGGGGCGGATCCAGAAGAAAATGATAGGGGGGCACCATGGAAAGGGCAAGTACATTTGCGTGCGGCTTCAGTGCATGTGAGATTGTGCTTCTTATACAATGCCCACAGTTGTAGCGCTCATTGTGCAATGTCCACTGTACTGTTAGTGCCCCTTATATAGACCCCATAGTAGTGGTGCCCCTTATGCAATGCTCGTATTGCCCCCAGTAGTAATGTTGCCTGTAGTAATGCCCCCAGTCATTTAGCGCCCTAGTAGTTATGCCCCCCAGTGGTAATGCCCCTGCAGTTATGACCCCAGTAGTTTACCCCCCTTTAGTTTAGCCTCCCAGTGGTAATGCCCCCAGTAGTTTGCCTGCTTGTAGTTTAGCCACCAGTAGTAATGCCCCCTGTAGTTTGCCCCATTGTAATTTAGACCCTGTAGTTATGCCCTCCTTGTAGTTTAGCCCCCAGTAGTAATGCCCCCAATAGTTTGGCCCCTGTAGTTATTCCCCAGTAGTTTGGCCCCTGTAGTTATGCCCCCAGTCGTTTGGCCCCCCTGTAGTTTAGCCCCCAAGTAGTAATGCCTCTGTAGATAAGCTGCCAGTAGTAATGCCCCTGTAGTTATGCTGCCAGTAGTAATGCCCTCCTGTAGTATGCCCCCAGTAGTTAGCCCCTTTGTAGTTGGCCCCCAGTAATAATGTCCCCCAGTAGTTTGCCACCAGTAGATGCCCCCCAGTAATACTGTCCCCCAGTAGTTTGCCCCCAGTAGATACTACCCAGTAATAATGCCCCCCAGTAGTTTGCCCCCAGTAGATGCCCCCCAGTAATAATGTCCTCCAGTAGTTTGCCCCCAGTAGTAACGTCCCCTAGGAGTTTGCCCCCAATAGATGACCCCCCAGTAGTAATGCTCCCCAGTAATAATGCCCCCAGTAGCTGCCCCCAGTAGTAATGCCCCCAATATATGACCCCCCAGTAGTAATGCCCCCACTAGATGCCCCCAGTAATAATGCACCCAGTAGTTTGCCCCCAGTAGTAATGCCCCCCCAGTAGTAATGCCCCTTGTTGATCCCCCCAGTAGTAATGTCCCCCCATAGTTTGCCCCCAGTAGATGCCCCCGCTGCACTAAGGAAGAAAAAATCATCATACTTACCGAGCCCCGTTCCCGCTTCCAGACCGCTACAGTCCTTTTCTTGGCGTCCGCTCCTCAGCACTATGAGAGAGACGTCATGACTGACGTCTCTCCCATAGCGCACGCCGCACAGTGACAGTGCCGGAAGCCGGAGCTCAGTACTGAGCTTCTGCCTCCAGCTGCCGCTGTGTGGGAGACGGGCGCCCGCTGGTAACACAATCTCAGAGGGCGCCCGTCATCTCCTTGTGCAGCACCGGGGGGGACGGAAGCCACAAATGACAGGGGAGGCACGTTCCCGAGTGCCCACCCCCCTTGATCCGCCACTGTGCACTGATGCTTCCCATCCAACGGAGCTTGAGAGGTGCTGCAAAGAGGAATGGGCAAAACTGCCCAAAGATAGATGTGCCAAGCTTGTGGCATCATATTCAAAAAGACTTGAGGCTGTAATTGCTGCCAAAGGTGCATCAACAAAGTATTGAGCAAATGCTGTGAATACTTATGTACATGTGATTTCTTAGTTTTTTATGTTTAATACATTTGCAAAAATCTCAAAAAAACTTTTTATACATTGTCATTTTGGGGTATTGTGTGTAGAATTTTGAGGGAAAAAATGAATGTTTTCCAAAATTAACGTACCAGATTATATGGATGATGTTGATTGTCAAACTAGGAACGTCACAATTTATCCCTGACAAATATTTTAAAATCAATTTTAATCCGCAGGGAGAAATCATACTTACAAACACAGGATTTGTTAGGGAGGTAGGGCCAAGGTAGGGTAGGAGGCAGAGACTGAAGTTATCCATATATGCAAAGTTCTTTTTTTTTTTTTTTTTTTACCTTACCTTCTTTTCAGGACCCCTACGCCACAGCAGAGAGATAGGAGACTCCCCTAGTTCCTCAATACAATGACTACACTGGTGGTGAAATGACTGTTTTGTTAGACTGGATCACTCCGTCATTTTCTGTCTGCTTTAAATAAAGGCTGGGTAACAGACACAATAATGAAGGAATTGACACATTGGATAACATAATACAATATACCTCAGCTTGCTATTTTGGCTTAGCCATTGCCACTAGCAACTCAACAGTGCAAATAGTATCTCATTAAAATAATTCTGTTTAAGAGCTTTGGCTTTACTAAGCTAATAGTACCAATAAGCGGCACATTTTTCAAAGGGTTAACTTTACTCAGGCTTAAGTCATAACAGACATACATATACAAGTAATGTGTATATCAAAAAAACACATTTGTCAGTGTCTTATGTTTCAGATGCACTTTACTTGTCTTCTTACTTCTCACTGAACACAAACACTTGTCCACCCACCATACTTTACTTTCTAGTAGGATCAGACGTAGCAACAGCAGACCAGTCAGCCAAGTAGGTTACTGATGGGGGTGGGGGTCAGGTGCTGAGGTGCCGATCCGGAGGAGACCAGGTACTGTTTACCAGGTCCCAGGCCTGATGGCAGGGGCCCAAATCATACCCCCCCCCCCCCCCCTTTACCTGGGAACAGGAGCTGTAGTTCTTCTCCTTAGCCCAGCATACGCTGTTGTGTGCTGGACTGCACTGTGGCCAGGGACAGGGCCTGATCAACCAATAGACTGGTCAGGCTGCAGCCTTGAGTCTTGGGGGGGGGGCAAGCAGGTGCGCATGTCATGACGTCATGCACAAGGACCCTGCAGCTGCACAGTTATGCTGGCCTGAACTGCCAAAGTGATTACCATGCGATCATGCGATAGATCGCATGGTAATCACGTGATGGGCTCATCACCACCGAGTGGGAGCGGCCTCTGGCCGCTCCCGGTGGGTGACCATCGCACATCGCAGTGCGATATATCTCATGTGGTTTGAAACCACATGCGATCGCACTGCGATGCGTCAAATATTAAGTGCAGCACATAATAGCTTGAGATGCGATATTCGACCGGCGTGCCCACGCATCGCGTCTCAAGGTACTAAAATGTGCATACAATCCTTCGATTTCTCTCACAGATGTGGTCCAAATCGAAGGATAGCACCGATTATCTCATAAGTGTATGGGCACCATTATTGTGATCACTGATCCGATTCCAACCGCCTCTACAACGGACAGCGTCTGCCCCGCCGCCCGATCATTCCACAGCCCGTCACCTGGTGGCTGGTGGTGCTGCTTATCGCGACCTATGGCCGCGACACTAATATTAGCGGTCGTCGGCTGTGCGGCACAGTCTGCACAGTTCCGCACTGGAATGAACTGTCAGTTCTCTCCCCGCCACTGGCGTCCCCTCACTATGTGCAGCACGCGTGACGTGATGCAATGACGTCACGCCACACACCCGCCCCTGGCTTTTGTTGTGCTTGCCACCGCTGCTGCAGAGGAGGTGGAGGAGCAATGTGCTGCTCTTCCTAGGGCTAGCGCAGGCATAATATGATCTTAATCAACTTCCAGCCAGCCTGCTGCCTGTGTGACCTGTCAGAAGGGACATGCACTAGTCCCAGGCAACATAACTTCTCTAAGTAAACAACTGCTGCAGCAGCCTGCAGGGTACAGAGTGGGGGGGGGGGGGAGGCAGGAAGGGGGGATATATAAGTAAAATAATTAAATTAATGTTTAGGAAGATCAGTATGATAGGATTGTATAAAAACATATCTGTTTTTAAAAATAATACAATTTGTATCCGCAAACAATAATTCATTCTGTGGTCAATTTGGACACTTAATTACAGATTTGTATCTGTATTTGAGTGAAAAAAATTTATGCCAAAAAATTGGTGGTGGTGATAGGGGGGACGGGACGGGGGTGTCTACTTCTGTATTGGCCTAGGATGGCTGGAAGCCTTAATCAGGCCCTGGCCAGGGAGGTGCTTAAAGTACTATTTGCCCTGGTCAGGTGCAATGTGTAATTAGACCCTGTCATCTTGCAACATGATTCACTGGTCTTCTAAGATGGTGGAGGGCCAAAATCCTGCGAAGGGGCAGGTCTTCAATTGTGGACCAATCATGGGGTTCTATGTACTCAACAAATCCCCCACTCTCCCCTGCGTGTTCCACTTAGTCTGTTTCATTGGCTTGCCTGTCATCAAGGGTTTAGCTAAATGCATATTGCGTCCTATGTTGTACCAGCCCTGGGTCAAAATCCCTGGAATTTCAACCCGGGTTGACCCTTTCACACAGAAAAAGGACTCGTGTTTATCGGCAAATTACCGAGTAGAACTTCTTAACCCATAATTTGACTTTCTGTATGAAAGGGGTGTAATTAATCATTATATCCTCGGCTGTTTATTCAACGTATGTGATTTCTCCGTGATGATTCCTGCAAACTATAACTCTTGATCTGAATTCACACCAATGTATAATTTATCAGTGTGTGTAAATGTATTTGTATAATATTAGTACTTGTTTATAGCTGATATTATCTCTTGTGTAGATGTTGGTCAGTGGAGTGTAGTTTATTAGCATACATGGACTGGTGTTTACTTAACACAGGGTAATTTAAGCCCTTTGATTAGATGTCCAATTGGCTTTAGCTGTAATCATTGTTAATTAGACCTAGTATATGTTAGCATTCAGTTATGGGGCAGTTGTCTGAGGGGGCAGTTGTCTGAGTTTAAAAATATATGAAGGTTGGAAATTACAAAGTTAGGAATTTTTAAAAAGAACAGTTAAACCAACAGTTGAACAAACACTGAAAAACATTGGAAACTAGGTAATTCTACCATTTAACTAACATTTTCCATAAGCACTTACCTATCTATACTTTTCTCTTTAAAAACACCATGCTCCACAAACTGTGTTTCTTAATAGCACTTCATGGTATCCTCTATAAAATTACATCATCTATTCCTGTTATTTATCGCTCTGTACAGATTGCAGCCTCATTAATCCACTCCCCTCTTATTTAACACTCATGAGCTTTTAACCTATGTATGTACACTAACTGTCACATCCTGAACCTGTCACCATAAGAAACTATCACACACCTCCCCCAACTATACCTATCTCTCTCTCTCCTTCTGCTTCTACTAGCTGGTGACATATCCCCAAATCCAGGTCCTATCCACACACCACGCCCACATTCAGCTGATTCACAACGGAATATAAATAAAACAAACCTTATCAACATCACATGTCTCCCATCTCCCTCCAAGTCACTAAAATGTGCTTTATGGAATGCACGCTCTGTTTGCAACAAATTAACATCTATTCATGACCTTTTCATAGCAAAAAAAATTCAATATGCTAGCCATAACAGAAACATTGCTCACACAATCAGACACGGACTCCCCTGCAGCACTGTCACATGGTGGCCTCCACTTCACACACACCCCCAGGCCTGGTAACATTAAAGGAGGTGGTGTTGGAATATTACTGTCCAAATCTTACACACACATCGTTTTACCACCTGTTCCCTCACTCACATTTACATCATTTGAAGTACACTCTATTAGGATTTTCACCCCTTTCTCTCTGCGTGTTGCAGCTATTTATCGCCCACCTGGGCAACCCAAAAGTTTCTCGAAGATTTTTCTGCTTGGCTCCCTCACTTTCTATCCGCTGACATCTCAACCATCATTATGGGTGATTTCAATCTCTCTATTGACAGTCCACCATCTCCCCATGCCTCTAAACTACTCTCTCTAACCTCCTCTCTTGGCCTCTCCCAATGGACTGACTCCCCTACTCATCAGGAGGGCCACTGCCTTGATCTTGTATTCATCAGACTATGATCTGTTTCTGAACTCACTAACACTCCTTTTCCTCTCTCAGATCACAACCTTATCACCTGCATGCTCTCCTCCATTACTTTAAACTCAATGTCCCTAAAGTCTACAAAGATGCCTCTAACCCGCAGAACTATCTACCTCTCTGCAACCACTGCTCTCAGCAATTTCTACATTCACCTCTCCTGAGAATGCTGTGTCACACCTTAACAAAACTCTCGAAACAGCACTTGATGAAGTGGCTCCAGCTACCCATCACACTCCACGTAGACTTAGATGTCAACCGTGGCACTCTAAATACACTAGACACCTACAAAAACTCATGTAAAGTAGAACACCAGTGGCGTAAATCTCGTAGTTCAAGTGACTTTCTCACATATAAGACCACCTACCACTCTTATCGTAATGCTCTGGACACTGCCAACAAACATATTTTCAAACTCTGATCTCTGCTCAAGCCTCTAACCCCAAGCGACTTTTTAATACATTTAAATCACTTCTTGTCCCTCCCTCACCCAACCCACCAGCCACTGTCAGTGTGCAAGATCTTGCTTTCTATTTCAAGGACAAGATTGAGAAGATCCAAAATGAAATGGTATGATCTTCCACAGCCAGTGACCTGCTCAATTCCCTGCCTGAACCCTCTAACACCTTCTCTTCCTTTGATCCTACAAATGAAGATGAAGTATCTGCACTCTTTTCATCTGCCTACTCTAATACCTCTCCTCTTGATGCTATAGTCTCACAAATTAGTAAAGTTCTGTCTGCTGTGCTCATCCCAACCTTAACGAAAATCTGTAATCTCTCTCTGTCTACTGCTATCTTTTCTTCTCTATACAAGCATGCAGTGATTACTCCCATTCTGAAAAAACAAAACTCTGACCCTAACTCTCTCTCAAACTACCGTCTCATCTCTCAGCTCCCATGCCCCTCCAAGCTACTTTAGAGACTTGCCTACACTCGCCTCACACACTTTCTTAACTCACACAGCCTACTGGACCCACTTCAGTCAGGATTTCATGCCTAACACTCCACAGAGACAGCACTGATTAAGGTAGTGAATGATTTGGTCACTGCTAAATCTAAAGGACATTACTCTCTACTTATTCTCCTTGATCTCTCTGCTGCTTTTGACACTGTTGACCACTCTCTTCTCATACAAACACTACAGTCCCTAGGTATTCAGGACACCGCCCTTTCTTGGTTCTCATCCTACCTATCTAATCGCTCCTTCAGTGTTCGTTTCTCTGATTCCACCTCCTCTTTGCTACCTCTCTCAGTTGGAGTACCGCAAGGCTCAGTCTTAGGTCCTCTGCTTTTCACTATCTATACCATATCTCTTGGCAAACGAATTAACTCTTTCAGGTTTCAGTACCATCTGTATGCAGATGATACGCAAATCTACCTATCCTCCCCTGATTTGTCACCATCTGTATTGGGCCGTGTCACTGAATGCCTTTCTGCCATTTCATCTTGGATGACATCTCGCCACCTCAAACTTAATATTTCCAAAACAGAATTAATTATATTTCCACTGGCCAGTAGTAGTTTCCAAACTGATATCTCTATCACTGTTGAGAACTCAGCAATCATCACAACCCCACAAGCTCGCTGCCTAGGTGTAATTCTTGACTCTGAACTGTCCTTTTTTTCCCCACATTCAATCTGTCTCAAGATCATGTTACATACATCTAAGAAACATATCCAAAATACGACCATATCTTACAAAAGACACAGCAAAAACTCTAATCCATGCTCTCATTATCTCCCGCATTGATTATTGTAATAGTCTCCTGACCGGTCTTCCCAAACATAGGCTCTCACCACTACAATCCATTTTGAATGCAGCTGCGAGGCTAATCTTCCTCGTAAGACATTCATCGTCTGCAGATCTGCTCTGTCAGTCCCTCCATTGGTTACCAGTATTCTACCGTATTAAATATAAAATACTTTTACTGACATAAAAGGCTATTAACCAAACTGTACCAACATACATCTCTTCACTCATCTCAAAATATCTCCCAACCCGACCTCTCCGCTCTGCACAAGATCTGTGTCTCTCATCCACACGCATTACTTGTTCACACTCAAAATTACAGAACTTTATCTGGGCTTCACCCACTCTGGAATGCCCTCCCACGCACAATAAGACTCACCTCTAGTCTCCAAACCTTTAAACGTTCCCTGAAAACTCACCTCTTCAGACAAGCCTATCAAATTCCAGACCCACCCACATAACCTTCAGTGCTTCCCTATCTAATTACATCCTCTCTGTACAGTATACATAACATCACATATTTTGTCTTTCTTTACTCTCACACCCTCCTGACAATTGGCCAACATTGCGGGGTATCATCATACAACCCATTAAGAACCTAGCAATCTGGTGGACCATTATGCATTAGATAGCATCTATCCTTGTGTATCTATGCCTATTTCCCTATAGATTGTAAGCTTGCGAGCAGGGCCTTCCTACCTCTATGTCTGTCTGGTTTTACCCATGTTTGTTCTATTACTGTTGTTCTAATTGTAAAGCGCAATGGAATATGCTGCGCTATATAAGAAACTGTTAATAAATAATAAATAAATACGCTACATTGCTTTCCCACCCCTAGTTAGAACCCTGTCCCATTCTAGGTTCTGCTGCTTTTAGCACATAGGACCTTATTCAGAGATGAACGCAGATCGCTGCATACGCAGCGAGATCTGCTTTCATCTCCTCACATGCTGGGGGCCGCCCAGCACAAGGCAATGCTGCCCAGCATGTGTGAGGCCACCTCCCCATGTGCCCCCAATTAGATTGCAGATGCATAAGAACTAAGGTTGACCCTAGGCGGTCGACCACAAATTTTATAATGCAATAAAAAAGACAGACCTATCAGTAGGAGGTTCTTTGTTTAATGTTCTCATGCAGTGTATTTGCTTTTAGTATAAGATGTCTTCATTGACATCATCACGCTTTGAGAGGAATTGTCCCAGGTCCTCTGTCATTGATTCTATGGCACCAACTTCTCTTATAATTAAATCAGAATCCATTCAGGATCCCAGCAGTCGAAATACCGACGCTGGAATCCCAACACTATTCACAATTTCGACACCGGGTTAGGGTTAGGCTGTGGGGGGGTAGGTTTAGGTTGCAGGGTCGGGGAGTTAAGTTTAGGTACCACCAGGGAGAGTTAGGTTTAGGCTGCTGAGAGGAAGGGTTAGGGGGCCAATGGAGGAAGGTATACTTACCTTCCCCTGCCAGAATTCTGACTTTCCGGATGCCACAGTCGGTATTCTGAGCACCGGCATCCCGACTGCCAGCAAATCAATCCCAACCCATTAGATCTACTTTATCTGCTGGATAGCAGTTTGCACATTAATTAGTTTCTTGTATTATTCCCGATGGGATGGAGGGTGGTTCTATAATGCACAAAAATAATTTGACGAGCAGCTTCCTCTGTTTCTTATAGGATCCAGTTTGCAGAAGCCCTTCTGTTTCTCCAAAGTGCTTTGAGCTCTAGGTGGCTGCTGATTCCTGCTAATAGGATGACTCTGGTTAAAAAGAAAACCTAGTGGTTCGCTGTAGCTCTTCTTCATGTCAGGGTATCCTGTCAACTTTCACCCAATTATAGGAAAGACAACCAGAGTATTAAATGAGTAGAGAATGCTGCCTGGCCGCTGTAATTGTGAATTACACCCAATAAGAGTGGCCAGGCAGCATTTTCTATCTGAATCCCAGGCTGCACCAAGACAGTGAATGGCTCTCAGTTTGCTGATTGGTGGATGGTTGAAATTATCCAGCAATCAGAGTGCTGACAGTCATTCACTGTTGGAAGCATGTAGAGACATGGTGTGGGCCCGCAGTAGGGGTAAATTATGATATTATTATTATTTTTTTCTTCCCGTGAATGGGTGGGTAAGGGCCCCAGTGCACTGTATTATCTAGGGTCTACAATGCTTTAGAGATGGCCTTGGTATTAAGTGGAATTTGCAACTATGCTCCCTACATCAACAACCTCATTTACATGCTCTCTCTCCCACTCACTTTGCTCTGCCAATGGCTGCTGCCTCTCATCCTCCCATGCACTCCTCCAGGATTTATATCATCATGTTCATATCCTCTGACAGGAGAAATAAATGTGGGTGTTATTGTCCTTTCAGACCTTCTGTAAGCCTCCAAAGTTTTAAATTATTCTTAAAACCTACATCTTTATCAAACCATGGCAGTATCTAATTCCCCACGAGAATGTAGGCTTTCATAAGCAAGGCTCTCTCTGTTTTGGTCTTCATGTCCACTCCCATCTTATTTACCTTATTGAGCAACATTGCAAATTTTGGCTCTCAGAACATAGAAGTGCGCAGGAAACCAGGCTCAAGACAGACTCATTCCCTGCCCATCTCCCACTGCAGAGAGGTGAAGGGCTTAGATAAGTGTCTCCAGGAAAGTGCACGTGAGGTAAGTGCAGGTGGAGTATAGGAGAGATATTCGAACCAGTTAATGCCAAGTCCAATATGCTAGATGATGATGATATTAATAATAATAATAATAATAATTTCTGAAAATAATGCATATTAAAATCTGCAAATTTCTATGGATACAAGACAATCTTCAAGTCTGCTTTGGCTGTGGATATGTGTGTATTAATAATGGAGGAGGCCCATGTGCAGCCTCCTTAATCCAGGCCCCCTACTCTCTAGCTAGCAGTGCAGTAAAGTCTGAGCACTAGGGGCACAGACTATTGCGCATGCACAGAAAGCAGTGATAAATGGTGCAGTGTCCATTTTCCTGGAGAGTTCCTTACTCCGCAAGCGCAAAAAACTGGGAAAATGGGCGCCGTGCCATTTTTCTAGTAATTTGTTGAGAAGTTCTGCCACTGACGTAGTGAGAAAAAATGGGTGCACCACACACACTGCAGCCATTGTAGATATGCCAGTGGCTGTGGAATTGCATAAAATGCATTTTTCATGTGGTAAGTTTAAATTTGTAATGAATTTAAAGTCTATAAATAGAGTTAGGATGATGAGAGTTAATTCATTCTATTGTGCTGTGTGGTACTGCAGGCACTGGTAACACTTAAGGCCGAACTCTGCAAAACATGTGAAATGTTGTGCATAAATGAGTAATGTCATGGCATCCCGATTCTAATTCTATGCTCACCCATAGTATAGAATCTGATGGTGAGTTTCTTATCCTTAAATCTGCCATCTGCTGATAGTTATGTAGCTAGTTGTATTGTTTTACACTATAGCCAATACTTTGCATACAGTATGTAATTTATGGTGTCTACATACAGTAGCTAGCTCATGTTTCTCTATCTTGCATGTTATGTTATGTTTGCATTGCATTATCTTTGCACATTTTAATTGCAATTAATTATTTGTACATTTACAGTTTTACCAATTTCTTGTATTGCATAATAAGCACCATTCTTCAGACCATTACAGCTGATTGTGATTATTGAAAAGTATAGAGGGTTATGCTGTCTGTCTGAATTTGGTTAAAAGAAACACTATCATGAAGTCAGAACCGGTATTAAGATGAATATTCCTTCACCTCTAACCACATTATTCCTGCTTCAGAAATCAGGACAGTTTCAGATATGCTCCTGATGCACTCCAATAGGGAGATTTATCATATCTTGGAGAGAGATAAAATGGAGAAGTTGCCCATAGCAACCAATCAGCTTTTAGCTATCATGTTACAGGCTGTCCTAGAAAGACTTGATTATTTGCCTTGAGTAACTTCTCCACAAGATTTGATAAATCTCCCTACAAATCTTGTTCCATTCTGACCATGTTACCACTGGTGTATCTATAATGGGTGAGTGTGTGTTGTGCATATGGGCCGCTGGGTCCAGTGCGGTCCCACACTGCACACCGTGCCCCCATTTCTTCTCTACTTACCTCTCCTCAGTCCAGCGTCCAGCTACATCCCTGCAAAATAACAGTGGCAGTGTCTGCTAGTGCTCAGAGTACAGATCAGTGCTGCCAGCTAGAGGAGAGAGGAGGGGACTCAGATGGAGACTGCAAACGGACACCCTTCCCTCATGGTATGGGTGTGGATAATTGGCTAAACCAGGAAAAGTTCGAAAGGGTCTAGGTCAACCCCAAAATTTTGACATACACAATGTCAACATGGGAAAAAGGTCAACATGGACAAAAGGTTGACACTTCGGAAATGTGGGATGTTTTAAAAGGGTTGCTGGATAGCAATATTAATAATTTTATTCCCATGGGCAGTAAATGCAGGAGTATTAAACTCAAACCGATGTGCCTTAACAAGAAGGTTAATGCAGAAATGGATAAAAAAAGCAGACTTTCAAAGCATTTAAATCTAATGGAAAGGAGGAGTCTTTCAAGTATTACAAGGACTGTAATAAGAAACGCAAAAAAGCAATAAGAGCAGCTAAAATGGAAAATGAAAAGCAAATTGTTATAGAGAGTAAAACCAATCCTAAAAAGTTTTTTAAATACATTAACAGCAAAAGGTTAAAAAAGGAGAATATAGGTCCATTAAAAGATGAATTAGGAGAATTGATAAATGATGACAAATAAAAGCGGAAATACTGAACAAATTCTTTTCATCAATATTCACCAGTGAAGAACTGATGGTGGGAGTAGAGCATAACAATTGTGACAGTAATGATTCATGGTTAGATACTTGTTTAAGTGAAGAAGTAGTCAGGGAGAGACTAAGCAAAATTAAGATTAATAAATAACCTGGTCCTGATGGACTTCACTCGAGGGTTCTTATGGAGCTTAGTTCACAACTAGCACGACCCCTATACTTGATTTTCAATAGTTCAATTAGATCAGGCATGGTACCGAAGGATTGGCGCATAGCTGAGGTAGTGCCATTATTTAAAAAGGGATCCAAAAATCTTCCGGGAAACTACAGACCAGTTAGTTTAACATCTATAGTGGGGAAAATATTGGAAGGAATTCTAAGGGACGTCATACAGGAGTATCTGAAGTCCGCTAGGATTATTAGCAAGAACCAGCATGGGTTTGTGAGGGACAGGTCATGTCAGACTATCTTAATTAGCTTCTACGAGGAAGTGAGCAATAATCTTGATCAAGGAAAAGCAGTGGATGTGGTCTTCCTAGATTTTGCAAAAGCCTTCTATACAGTTCCTCACAGGAAACTGTTGATCAAATTAAAGGAGATTGGCCTAGGACAGTGGTTTCCAAACATTTTTGAATCACGGCGCCCTAAAGTATCAGAATTTTTTTCACGGCACCCCTAGGCCAAAAATGTCTTATTGAGAAATTTAGAAAGAAATATTAAATTAAGTAGATTGTGTTCATATGTCATCCTTAGGCTCAATTGTGTGGTGAAGGACAAGATTTGCTTCTGTTTGTCCCCATTTTTTTTATGAATGACAGTTACTAGCACTAGTTTTGCCTATTATATTGACCATAAATAATTTTAATTGGTCCTGGACCACCAATCCAAGGCACCCCTGCAAGTGTTGCGAGGCACCCCAGGGAACCATGGCACACAGTTTGGGAACCACTGGCCTAGGATATTTGCACATGGATAATCAGCTGGTTGGATAGCAGGGTACAGCGACTAGTGGTAAACTGGAAGTCCTCAACCTGGTCCCCAGTAGTCAGCGGAATACCACAAGGGTCCGTACTCGGACCACTACTCTTCAACATATTTATCAATGACCTAGAAATAGGCCTGGAAAGCACAGTGTCAATCTTTGCAGATGATACTAAACTGTGTAAGGTAATTAATTCAGAATTGGATGTGGAGTCCTTGCAGAATGATCTATCTAAACTTGAACTCTGGGCGTCTAAATGGAAAATGAAGGTCAATACAGACAAATGCAAGGTTATGCATTTTGGGACTAAAAACAAACTTGCATCCTACATATTAAATGGGGAACGCCTAGGGGAAACAGAGTCGGAAAAAGATTTGGGGGTATTCATTGATAATAGGCTTAATAACCGTACACAATGTCAAAACGCAGTAAAGAAGGCAAGTAAGGTGCCAGCGTGCATGAAAAGGGGAATTGAGACAAGGGACTTGGATGTAATCATGCCGCTGTATAAGAAAATGGTACGTCCGCACCTGGAATATTGTGTTCAGTTTTGGGCACCATTGTATAAAAAAGACATCAGTGAACTCGAAAGTGTTCAAAGGCGAGCTACTAAATTGATTAAAGACCTAGAACAGGCATGTCCAAACTGCGGCCCTCCAGCTGTTGAGAAACTACACTTCACATCATGCCCTGACACAGCTTTAGCATTCTCTGATAGCAAAACTGTGTCAGGGCATGCTGGGATATGTAGTTTCACAACAGTTGGAGGGCCGCAGTTTGGACATGCCTGGCCTAGAAGGACTGGACTATAAGGAAAGACTTACTAGGCTGAAAATGTATACACTAGAAAAGAGGCGCCTAAGAGGAGATTATTAATACAGTATCTTCAAATCTGTAAAGGGACATCACAAAGAGTTATCAGAGGATGTTAGGGCAATCAGGATGTGGAATTCCCTGCCAGGGAAGGTGGTAATGGCGGACTCTGTAATTGGATTTAAAAAAGGAATGGATAAATTTCTGAATGAAAAAGCTATCCAAGGTTATAATACTTAAAATAGCAATGTGGTTAATCCGGGGGTAACATGAGTTATAGTAGCTAACTAGTCATAAAACATTATTTAGCAAGTATGTAGAATCATCACAACTTAAAACAGGTTGAACACGATGGGCAATTTGCCTCTATTCAACCTCAAATACTACGTTACTAAAGGTCAACATTAGTTTTTTCCCCTTTTTGTGTCATTTACTCCAAAACAAGACCGGGAACACCAATTAGTTACAGCACAGGTTACTATTCCCAATCGTAGGCCACGTGGATGGTAAAGTATGAAAAAGTAGAGAAATAAATATATTGTGAAAAACTCACGTTGACCAAATGCTGTGTTGACCATTGACATATCGACCTTTTGACCATATTGACTTTTAGTGGTCGACCTATTGACTGTCGACCTTAGTACTGTTGTCCTAACATTTGGATCCCTCATGGTACACCCTTCATGTTACACTTATTCACCACTCAGACCATTCCCTTTTCCAGCAGGAAACACCCTCTCTGACATCCACAAATGATGACTCTCCTATCTAAAATCAGTCGTTTTCAGAGATATGTATAATTATTTACAAATACTAAGTAGCCAATATCACCAGTGACAAAAGAAAGTTGCCAGATTTATATACAGTACAAAACACTGATAATTATCAAAACAAAACAACATAATTTATAATGGGGCAAGACAAATTCAGGGCCATCTACATGTATGGGCTTACTGCACAGCTGCCCAGGGCTATAAGATTCGTGGGGCCTTCAAGCAGGGGTGGGCTGGTGCATAGCCAGATTAAGGAGGGAGGAAGGTGCATACTGTACCTTGGGTCTCCCTCTGTCAGGGGGTCCACCGACCAGAGTACACTGACATCACTAGCTCTCCCTCTTGTACAGCAGTAGAAGCAGGCAGCCTGAATGCAGGGCTTGCAGCAGAAATCTCAAGGCCCTGTACAGTGACATCTCTAGGGCCCCATCAGATTATATATATATATATGTACAGCATATATATATATATATATATATATATATATATACTGTACATATATATATATATATATACTGTACATAGGGAACGAGATGAGAGGCACTCAGCGGTCTTGTATAAATGAAGAAGCAGACACCACGGATGGCAATGCGACGTTTCGGATTTTACTCCTTTTTCAAGCGACAAACATACAACAAGACATTCACAATGTTCTTACCTAAATACCCTCCAATAGATCATCTCCACACGTGCGTCTCCCGTTCCTGATCCTGGGCCGCCCGCACTTCCGGTGAACGTCACTTCCGGCGAACGTCTCCGCAAGCGTTTTAGTGACATCACGCCGCATCCTTCCACTCACCGGCGGCATGTAGCTTAGCAACCAAACACCAGGAAATGATGTAGACGGGGGCAGGAGCTCCACTCCCCTAGTCAAATTCCTCGGTATCGTCACCGCCTACCTTTTCCGGAAAGTGTTGTCTGCTGCTTGTCGGGGCGTTGGCATGGCAACCAGAATACATAGGAAGTGGGATGCACTCTAGGAAATGAAAAACAAACTACATATACTGTAAGTGTTATAAAAAAACATATAGTTGCAGCACAATCCGGAATCCCTAATGAGAAACCATATTAGTAAAGACATGTAATATTGCTAATTACCAAATCTTATAGATATTAAGTTTCATATTATCAACTATCAATTAAATGACATGTAGGACTAAATGGTATAATGATTTAAAGGAAAGAGCTGAATGTTAAATGTTCATTAAGGCCACCAGGTTTGACAGTGTCCAGTTTAAATATCCACTGTGCTTCAAGACACAACAATCGTTTCCCTCTATCTCCACCACGGAGATCGTCCGGAACGTGATCAATGATCACATATCTCAGCGTTGATAAATTGTGTTTTTCTTGGGCAAAGTGTCTTGCTACCGGTTAGTCATTATCCTTTCCTGAAATAGCGGCCCTAAAAGCGGAGCGGTGCTGGGCAATTCTCTCTCTGAATGTTCTGATAGTCTTGCCTATGTAATACAGGCCGCAGGGACATTTTATGGCATAGATAACGTAGGTACTGAGGCATGTGAGAGGATGATGAATTAGAAATTTTTGTCCATTATGTGGATGCATAATGTATTTAGAAGCAATCATGAAACTGCAGGTTGTACATCCCACGCATCTATAACAACCATTTGGTCTTTTTTGCACATTAGGGGCGGTTCTTTTAGATATATCTGTACGTACTAACCAATCCCGGATGTTACGACCTCTTTTGTAACATGACATGATGCTAGTGTGTTTCAACATTTTTAGTTCCTTATCTTGTTGAATCATTGGCCATAATGACTGAGAGGTTTGTTTAATACTCTTGTCTGCCGTATTGTACGTATGTACCCAGTGTAATCTATCTTCTTTTTTAATTGGAGATTTTCTAATGAGTGTTTCTTCTCTACTTAGCCTGCTTACACGATCCCTTGCTTTGGCTAATACATTAGAAGAATAGCCTCTTGCTATAAACTTTTTCTCCATGTGATCCATTTTTAATTCACATTCTGTGGGATCACTAGTTATTCTTTTTACCCTCAAAAATTGCGAGAAGGGTAAACCTCTCTTCAGAGACGGAGGATGGTGGCTCTGGGCAGCCAGAAGTGTATTTCGATCAGTAGGTTTTGTGCAAATAGCAGTACGTAGTTTGTTGTTCTCCAATAAAATAAGTACATCCAGGTAGTGAATTGATGTTTGACTCATCTCATACGTAAATTTAATAGGGCTGTTCTGAAGGTTGAGGTTCTCCATGAATTTGGAGAATTCTTCCTGTTCCTGTTTCTATACCGCTCTCAAGGCTACATACAATTAAGTAGTTACCGTTGTCTCTTTACCCCAGTTACAGGGGACACAAGGTGAGACAGCTGATGGTTTTATCAAACACTTGCACCACGCCGGAAAGCTTACGATGGATCAAACCAGAAGCTTACCTGATGACATGTCATTCGGACGCCTAATAATTCCTCCCGGAGAAAGATTACACTTCTCTGAAGATGAGAGCATGGCAGTCCTATTCTCGGAGAGATTGGTTGAGTCGGGGGGAGCTCCAACGTTGGAGGAAACATATGACGTTCTATTTAAAATGAAGAAAAAAGAAATAGAATTCCTTATGCATGGTGTGACACTCTCGGAGTATTATAGAGAGAAAAAAATTCCAAGAGGATTCCGGGTGAAGAATATGCCTACGATAGGCATATTTAACCATGAATTCTGTAGAAGATGGGTCGCTGTTTTAAATAACTGTTCATTTGACCTCATGACATTGGTCATTGAGGAATCAGCAAGAGAATTAAAAGTCATTAGAGAAAAAATTGGTGATTTTGAACGTACACATACAGAAAATCTACGGAAGGATGACACCAATAATTGGCTGGAATGGATCATATGGAGAAAAAGTTTATAGCAAGAGGCTATTCTTCTAATGTATTAGCCAAAGCAAGGGATCGTGTAAGCAGGCTAAG
Source organism: Pseudophryne corroboree (assembly GCF_028390025.1). Taxonomy (NCBI): domain Eukaryota; kingdom Metazoa; phylum Chordata; class Amphibia; order Anura; family Myobatrachidae; genus Pseudophryne; species Pseudophryne corroboree. The sequence continues at coordinate 137,364,022 of NC_086452.1, forward strand.
TAGAGAAGAAACACTCATTAGAAAATATCTAATTAAAAAAGAAGATAGAATACACTGGGTACATACGTACAATACGGCAGACAAGAGTATTAAACAAACCTCTCAGTCATTATGGCCAATGATTCAACAAGATAAGGAACTAAAAATGTTGAAGCACACTAGCATCATGTCATGTTACAAAAGAGGTCGTAACATCCGGGATTGGTTAGTACGTACAGATATATCTAAAAGAACCGCCCCTAATGTGCAAAAAAGACCAAATGGTTGTTATAGATGCGTGGGATGTACAACCTGCAGTTTCATGATTGCTTCTAAATACATTATGCATCCACATAATGGACAAAAATTTCTAATTCATCATCCTCTCACATGCCTCAGTACCTACGTTATTTATGCCATAAAATGTCCCTGCGGCCTGTATTACATAGGCAAGACTATCAGAACATTCAGAGAGAGAATTGCCCAGCACCGCTCCGCTATTAGGGCCGCTATTTCAGGAAAGGATAATGACCAACCGGTAGCAAGACACTTTGCCCAAGAAAAACACAATTTATCAACGCTGAGATATGTGATCATTGATCACGTTCCGGACGATCTCCGTGGTGGAGATAGAGGGAAACGATTGTTGTGTCTTGAAGCACAGTGGATATTTAAACGGGTTCACTACGGCTGGCCGGCGGTCGGGCTCCCGGCGCCCAGCATACCGGCGCCGGGAGCCCGACCGCCGGCTGACCGACAGTGTGGCGAGCGCAAATGAGCCCCTTGCGGGCTCGCTGCGCTCGCCACGCTACGGGCACGGTGGCGCGCTACGCGCGCCACACTATTTTATTCTCCCTCTATGGGGGTCGTGGACCCCCACGAGGGAAAATAAGTGTCGGTATGCCGGCGGTCGGGCTCCCGGCGCCGGTATACTGAGCGCCGGGAGCCCGACCGCCGGCATACAGAATGCCACCCATTTAAACTGGACACTGTCAAACCTGGTGGCCTTAATGAACATTTAACATTCAGCTCTTTCCTTTAAATCATTATACCATTTAGTCCTACATGTCATTTAATTGATAGTTGATAATATGAAACTTAATATCTATAAGATTTGGTAATTAGCAATATTACATGTCTTTACTAATATGGTTTCTCATTAGGGATTCCGGATTGTGCTGCAACTATATGTTTTTTTATAACACTTATATGTAGTTTGTTTTTCATTTCCTATAGTGCATCCCACTTCCTATGTATTCTGGTTGCCATGCCAACGCCCCGACAAGCAGCAGACAACACTTTCCGGAAAAGATAGGCGGTGACTATACCGAGGAATTTGACTAGGGGAGTGGAGCTCCGGCCCCCGTCTACATCATTTCCTGGTGTTTGGTTGCTAAGCTACATGCCGCCGGTGAGTGGAAGGATGCGGCGTGACGTCACTAAAACGCTTGCGGAGACGTTCACCGGAAGTGACGTTTCTACGGAAGTGCGGGCGGCCCAGGATCAGGAACGGGAGACGCACGTGTGGAGATGATCTATTGAAGGGTATTTAGGTAAGAACATTGTAAATGTCTTGTTGTATGTATGTCGCTTGAAAAAGGAGTAAAATCCGAAACGTCGCATTGCCATCCGTGGTGTCTGCTTCTTCATTTATACAAGACCGCTGAGTGCCTCTCATCTCGTTCCCTACATCTTCTCTGGAGCTGAGCACCTGCGGCAGTTGACTTCAGGAAAGTGGAGTGCCAGTCTTTTGCCTGTATATACTGTACATATATATATATATATATATATATATATATGTATCCAAAATAAACGGCACTCAGGGACTGTCATATATGCAAAAGTTTGTATTGAGGTCGGATCTAATGTAAACGTTTTCGGGGACACAGCCCCTTCGTCAGGATCAAAGACAATAACTTATCGTTATTGTCTTTGATCCTGACGAAGGGGCTGTGTCCCTGAAAACGTTTACGTTAGATCCGACCTCAATACAAACTTTTGCATATATGACAGTCCCTGAGTGCCGTTTATTTTGGATACATATGGACTATTTGTGAACTGGACACCGGGGCAATTATGTCTTTTTTGTGAGTGCCGGCTGAATTGGATTTATATATATATATATATATATATATATATACAAATTACTAGGTATTTAGACCTAACTGCGCTCAACCCCTAGGTGTTGTATGCTTTTATGTGAATGAACAAGGTTACTATCCCTGTGTGTAATTAGGAAGGATACCCGTATGTAACTAAATACTTTTTATTTACATGGCAAGATAGTTCCGTATATTTCAATACCAGGATGAATTAATAACAAGTATGCATGCACAAACAAATGATAGTTCAACTAGAGGAGGATATTCCCTGAGTCCTCCGCTGTTAATACTGTCAGTCTGATACAAGTGCTGTATATATGAAAGATGTACTTTCTGTACATTAATGATCACATTCTTGTAAATCCTGTTGTTTTATACAAAGTCTAAAATAGGTGATATTCTTTCACTCCTTAGATGATAATTGGTGCCAGTTAATGAAACAGAACAGTGTCCCGTAATTGTGTGGTGTCCTTTTAACAAATGAAGTCCATGTGCTTACCGTTGCGGCCGTGTAGATGAGAGGTCCGGGTGCGGGCAGGCAGGATTTCACAGTGGCTCCGGACTGGTTCAGCCGCAGGGAACATGTAGGCTACCTTGGTTTGTCCTAGCACGGGGCTTCCCGGGTGCCTCCTTCGTCCGCTGTGCTGTCCATTTGTTTGGGGAGGGAATGCACTGATGCGGGCTCCAGAGAGACAGTTAACAGACACATCTCTCCACTAACAGATACTCACCTGCAGTCTCCCTTCCGCTGCCCGTCCGACCTTCTCCCTCTCCAATTCTGGTCACATTGCTGCACACCCGGCGCCGGGGCTTTGAAGTTGTTCCTGCGTTACTTAGTACCACTTTTCCGTTGTTGTGTATATCTTTATGTCCCTCCAATGCGTTTCAGCCTGTTCGGACTTCCTCTGGGAGTCTGTGATTCTGCATACTGTACCTTGGGTCTCCCTCTGTCAGGGTGTCCCCCGAACGGAGTACACTGACATCACTAGCTATCCCTCTTGTACAACAGCAGAAGCAGGCAGCCTGAATGCAGGGCTGGAAACAGAAATCTCAGGGCCCAGTATAGTGATATCTCTTCTGGGGCCCCGTCAGATTATTTATAAATATATATATATATATATATATATATATATATATATTAGCTCAACGGAATTTTCTGTGCTAAGAAACTGTTAATAAATACATTTATATTTATTTATCTATTCATGTATATAAAAATGTATATCTCTCCTTCCTTTCCCACACACCCCACAGTCTGTCTCTCCCGTATGACTCCATGCTGCATTCCCAGCTCTCCCACCCCATTCCATAGCCCTGTATCCCCTCACAAATCCACTGTTACCCCGGGTAGAGACTTCCTGCGCTGCACTTCCCAGTATCCAGACCTGAGCACTGCACAGCAGGTGCCATGTGTCCCTAACACCCCACCAGAAGAGGCCAGCGCAGAGCATGGGAATCCTGGCCAGTCGGACTGCTGCCATGTCCTATAACAGCCTGCAACAGAGCTGGGCCCGGAAGAGCGGGCGCACACTCACACTGCACAGTCACTGTGTGTGAGAGGCTCCTGTCACTCTGAGGCTGTGCTCACACCGCCTACAGCTTGCTGCCCTATTTGAACAAGACAGCTCACATCCCTGCCAGGCACTAAGTAGTGCATCCTTGGGGCCCCTCTGATCCTTGGGGCCTGCTGCAGGGGTCCCCTTTAACCCTCCCCTGTCGCCGGCCCTGCCTGAATGTGAGCAAGACAGTATGGAGTACAGGGAGAGACACAGGAGTATCAGGTTTCCTGAGGTACCGATGGAGCTTTCCGACCAGAGGAGAGATAGATACCAGGTTACACAGGACCCTGACACCTACTCCCTGCCATTGTGTATGGGTGCTGTGTAACCTGTTATCTAACGAGAGCTTTTGGGTCTAGAGAGAGATATACACAGAGAGTCTTCCTGAGTCCAGTCCCAGTGTGTAAGAATTACAGAGGTTACTGCTATTGCATTCTTGCAAGATAAATTATAGATTTTATTTCTCTGTGTATGGTAAAGTTGTTTAAGTTGTCTCTGTTCCACTACAGGAAAACTTTATATAATAGTTGTATCTCAATTAGGTTAAGATAAAGATGCTGTGCCTAGGTGCTCTCCTATTCTATGTATGGGAGAGTGTCTCTGTGCACTCCCGACGTGACTAGGCGGATGGATCACCTAGTCACACGCCTGCGATGGAGCCGCCTCAGATGAGCGCGGCTCCATCTGTATAAACATTGCCCAGGCATTATTAAACTATAAGTTTAAATATAATATACACCATTGGTTTAAATTTAATATACAACACAATCCATACATCCCAACATGGCCCATTCCAGGAGGGATAAAATGCTCTCTACCCTCTTAATTTATGATTGCAATCACCTGTGTTGAAATACCTTTTTTATCAATTAAATAGTTCAACACAGGTGACGCCAATCATAATAAGAGGGATGTCTAGTTAGAGAGCATTTTGTCCCTCATGAAATAGGTTATGTTGGGAGGTATACACAATCTAATATACACAGTCCATGCCTCAGGCCCCCGCAAGGCTTAATCTGGTCATGAGCTGGTGCCTCCTGAGCTTCTTGGGAGGCAGGTGGAGAATGCTGCCCGGCCACTCAGTTTGTGAATTGCACACAATCAGAGTGGCAAGTGAGTGGCGGGCAACATACTGATTGGTGAATGACTGGAAGCATGTAGAGAGATGACGCCGGACCCACATGAATGGATTGGTAGGAGCCCTAGGGTGTTGCTTTGTTCAGGGTCTACAATGCTGTTAAGACAGCCCTGGAAAATGTCTCAATCTTTCATTAATTAGAAACCAAGATATCCATATGGATTTTCCTGGCACTGTATAAGTAGCACAATACTGGTTATTGCTGCCAACTTGGAGCAGCAGAGACGTTAGATACAGACAGGGTTTGTGTACATGGTACACTAACCTTTCCAGTTCTTTGAATAAGGACATTTATGTATTGTAGGCAATATGTGCCAGAAGACAAGTCCTTGTTTGATGTTATTTTGTGCTATATTTACTTTTAATTTAAGTTTTATGGTTGGAAAATTAAAATGAACTCTTCAGTACCACTGTCACACTTTTAACCATTCCAGGGCCTGTGCCATTGACTCTATGGCACTGCCTGCTATTATAATTAAACATAAATAACCCTACTTAGCAGTTTGCATACTTCACTATTTAATGTATAGCTTCTCATGGGATGGACTGTAGTTCTACTGAATGTTGTACAAATATAAGCCTACCAGCAGCTTCCTCTGTTGTTCTAAAGTATACACTCTGCATCTCCAATGGGATTTGTGAAACTTTGGGATTTAGCCGTCTGTTTTCATGATTAATCCCTGATTACTGGTATAGAGACTCTTGCTTAGATGTAAACCTTAAAGATACAGTGTTTCTTCACTTATACCACTGCATCCTGTCCATTTTCACCAAACTTTAGAAACTGCTATTTTCAGTGGTGGATTTCTCACTAGGCATATGCTTTAGGTGGCCACCCCAACCCCCCACAGATACAGACTGAAGTCACCATATGCCCTGGGAGGAACAATTTCTTAAGAGATTCCCTGTTGCAGAGAAACCACATATAAGTAAGGAAGACTCTCAGTAAACTGGCCTGTACCTTCTGGGGACCTGGGGATGGGGGAGCTCGGAAACATGACTGCTCTTGGCCACATGATTTTTGTTACTGCACCTCACCCCTTTTTATATAGCAATAGCAGCACCAGTAGAGAAATGAGGGTGGAACAGTGGCACTTTAATGTTGACCCTTTAATCTGCCACCAGGCGAGTTCTTTCACACTAAACCTTGCTTTTTGCACTGAGCATTGTCATGATGAAACAGAAAAAGACCTTCCCCAAACTTTTGTCACAAATTAAGAAGCACACAGATCTCCAGAGTGTTATTCTAAATCTACGCTGCAACTTTAAAATTTGCCTTCACTAGAACCAAGAGGCCCAGAGCAAACATGAAAAACATTCCCAGTCCATTATTCTTCATCCACCAAGCTTTAAAGTTGCACAGTATGCATACTCTCCTGGTACCTGCCAAACCTAGATTCATCATAGACATTACTAATTGGGAAAAAAAATCATTAATATGGTGTTGTGCAAAATATCATCAAAGCTAGCCATGTTCACTAACTAACTTTCACATATTCTTATGCTAATAATACAGTGAAAATTAAAAAATATATTTATTAAAAACTTATTTAAGCTTCACTGATATGGTCATTTTAAATCTTTGGAATCTGCCACTTTGGCTGAGATACTCTACATACCTCTGTAAAACTACAGCAACATTTCCTATTCTTATTCCATAGATGCATTTTCCACTACTCTCTCTCTCTCTCTCTCTCTCTACATGTTCCCATCTTGCCCACCTCCTCAATCTTTTCCTATCATCAGTAACTATATCCCCTGTGTTCATGTATGCCCACATATCCTCTATTCTTAAAAAACCTTTGATCCTAACACTCTCTCCAACTACCGACCGATCTCTATCCTCCATTTTGCCTCCAACCTTTTTGAGCGTATGGTCTACGACTGACTTACTGCCTTTATTTCCTCACACTCCCTGCTTGACCCATTTCAGTCTGGCTTACGTCATCTCCACCCCACTGAAACCGCTCTCATGAAAATCTACAATGACCTCCTTGCTGCCAAGTACAAGGACCTCTACTCTCTGCTTATTCTCCTTGACCGCTCTTCTGCTTTTGATACTGTGGACCATCCTCTCCATCTGCAAATTCTTCACTCCCTTGGGCTGCATGATACACATGATATCCAGGGTCTACAATGCTTTAAAGATGGCCCTGGTAATAAGTGGAAATTGCAACTATGCTCCCTACATCAACAACCTCATTCACATACACTATCTCCCACCCACTTTGCTCTGCCAATGACTGCTGCCTCTCCTCCTCCCATACACTCCTCCAGGATTTATATCATCATGTTCATATCCTCTGGCAGGAGAGATAAATGTGGGTGTTATTGCCCTTTCAGACCTTCCAAAAGCCTCCAAAGTTTTAATTTAGTCTTAAAACCTACATCTTTATCAAAACATGGCAGTCTCTTCTTCCCCACCAGAATGTAGGCTTTCATAAGCAAGCCTCTCTCTCTCTTTGTGTTCCTGTCCACTCCCATCTTTTTCACCTAATGGAGCAACATTGCAAATTTTGGCTCGCAGAACATAGAAGTGTGCAGGAAACAAGGCTCAAGACAGACTTATTCCCTGCCCAACTCCCACTGCAGAGAGGTGAAGTGCTTAAGTAAGCGTCTCCAGGAAAGTGCACATGAGGTAAGTGCAGGTGGAGGATAGGAGAGATATCCATACCAGTTAATTCCAAGTCCAATATGCTAGATGTTGATGATATCATTAATAATAATAACAACAATAATAATAATAATCTATGAAAATAATGCATATTAAAATCTGCAAATATCTATGGGTACAAGACATCTTCAAGTCTGCTTTGGCTGTGGATATGTGTATATTAACAATGGAGGAGGCCCGTGTGCAGCCTCCTTAATCCATGCCCCCTCCTCTCTCACCAACAGTGTAGTAAAGTCTGAGCACTAGGGGCACAGATGATTGTGCATACACAGACCTCAGTGAGAAATGGTGCAGTGTCCATTTTCCTGGCGAGTTTCTTACTCCGCATGCGCAAAAAGTTGGGAAAATTGCCACCATGCCATTTTTCTAGTGATTTGTTGAGAAGTTCTGCCACTGACGTAGTGAGTATTGAAAAAATAGGTGTAGGGCTTGCGGTGTAGGCCTGCCTGGAATGAGGAGCCCAAGTGCACCACACACACTGCAGCCATTATAGATATGCCAGTGGCTGTGGACTTGCATGAAATGCATTTTTCATGTGGTAAGTTTAAATTTGCAATGAATTTAAAGTCTATAAATAGAGTTAGGATGATGAAAGTTATGTACAATGCATCTGGAAAGTAGTCACAGCTCCTCCCTTTTTTCCACATATTGTTACGTTACAGCCTTATTCCAAACTGAAATAAATTATTTTTTTCCCTCAAAATTCTACACACAATACCCCATAATGATGGGTGTAGTATGGTATGCCGGTGGCCGGGCTCCCGGCGACCAGCATACCGGGGCCGGGAGCCTGACCGCCGGCATACCGACAGCGTGGTGTGGAGGTTGAGTTATTTCTAAACAGAACAAGTTAGTTTACTGTGAACACAAACTGTGCTCATTTGTGTCGCACACCTCCGGTGTCGGTATATGCACGCTAATACCTTTATAAACAGAGTACAATAATATATATGTTCTTGTATTATGGTACAATGCACAATATGATAAAATTAGCAAAAAGAGAATCAAACACAGGTACAGGTAAAACACAAGTACAGGTATAACAAAGAATAAGAGAGTTATAGTTACAGCCAATATACATATGCAAGTCTCCCTGGTCTGGTTCTGCCTGGCTCCGGGTCAATGTTTTATACAGTTTGTCCAAAGACATACAATACATCAAGTAAAGTCTTTTAGCATTGGTTCACAGGTGAGGCATCTCTATAACTTGACGGTCCATAGGTCAGTCCACAGGAGGGAGAAGCCTTTGTTCTTAAACGGAGACACCCATGTTTACCCTTGGGGTCCCGCCATGAAAGCGGTTTGAACTGGCTATATACACACATTGCTCTGCACATTTATATATATATCTATATCTATATCAAGTATTGCCCATATAATCTGATCGCTGTATGCGACAGTTTGGTTGTAATCACTGTGTTACTGCTAATAACATGCTGATCAATCTGATACTAAATATGAGGTAATAATGTGATTCTAACCCTGTGTTATGTGTAATACTGTTTTACTGGTTTATTCCTTTTGCTATATATTTAAACTGTGCTCTGGGCATATAGTGACTATGTGTAAATTATGTGTTATTTAGGAATATATTTATGTGTAACATTATGGCTTTTCTCAGCAATTGCATATTCTACCATAATACATGAAGTGTGTGGTGATGCGCAAAGTACCGTAATACACAAAGTACATACGCATGCATTCACTAATAAACGCCACAATGTATTTTAATACAGAAATACAATTTTGACTTTGTCAGTCCACCCCTTGATAGTAAACAAAATTATCACCTAAACAGATCTACCTTCTATAGCATTTTTATAACACATTTAATTGTACATTGTGAATCACCATACTATATTTGCACAAGTTTAAACTATATAAGAAAGAAAATAGTATGACAGCCAAGTGTATTTATGTGTATATTTATTTATTACTGGGGAGATATTACTTCACACTCTCGGCAAATCACAGACTTAATCAAATTAAACCCTAGAGACATTAAGAAATGCTGGAAAAATATCTATCTGAAGAAGCATCTAAAGGGAATATAGATTTTGGGTTATGTATGTGTGTGAGTGTTAGTACAGGTGTTTAAAGAAAGAAAGAAAAATAGTTTACAAAGTCTTTCCACAGTTCAAAGTATAAAGTAATGAAAGGGTTGAGAAGAGGCATTTCTCCCCTGCACTGCCATAGGTCATAACACTTAAAGGAAGGAGGGAAAGAAAATAATACACATAAATATACATTGACATGGTATCCCTATCTTAATACGGTTTACATTAAAGGGTTGTATATCGGGTCTTCTTCTTCCTCAACACTGCTCCTCCTTAAACTTGTTATATTTTTATGTCCATTTCCTGGTTCTCAGTTATAAGTTGAGTTAGGTTATGACCTGATCGTGGGTATCTCTACATCTATGTCCTATGACAGCTCTATCAGACTCACCTCCAGGGCATTTCGCTTTGGTGTCAGATCAAAAATAGGACCAGCAAAAAACAACAACAAAAGAGTATACAGAAGAGGCAAGTGACATTCATACTTAATTGATTGTTCTTCATCTTTGGTCTGGTTGCTTTGCCCTCTGGCAGCTTTAGGTTGAATGGAACAGAGTCTCAAATTATGGAAGCATTTCTCCCTTTTCAGTTCTCGATTCTTCATCTTTTTCGGGTACCTTCTTGCAATGGGTGGAATTTCATCCAAGTGTCTCGTGCAGCAACTCCCAGTGATTTAAGGACCAAGTGAATTGCTGCACAAACAGCCTGCTTGCTGAAAACATCTAGCACACTTAGAGACACCATCACCATGGGTAAAACCAACTGTTATTTATGATACCCCAGGGAACATCTGCCGTCTAGTCCAGGATCCTATGTGGATATTATTTGAGCAGCAAAAATCAATTTCTTTACTTCTCAGTAATTATACACCCCTTTATTTTATATGTTCTTATAGTATATTGTATTAGCGGTAATTTTAATAAATACTTTTATTATCCGTCCACTCTTATTATTGGAGAAACACTATAAGCGCCAGTTTTCCTTTTATATTGTATTTTCTTTAAGTGGGACTGACAATCCCATTACTGGCAGCTGTGACAGCGCATTTGGGATTTGTATACTCTACTTGGTTTTTCCATGTGTACTGTATCCAACCCCCCCTGTAAGAAAAAGCATGTCTGTTTGGGTAAAGGGAAATAGGGAAGAAAACAAAGCAGAAGTTGATAGCAGTAAAGTGTATAGATTTGCAACCGAATGACAACTGGATTAAGCACTATGGGGGATTGGCTCTTTTATCAACTCCTTTTAGTTACTGTACAATTCTATAACCCCCCTCCCACCATTAATGGGGTCTACATTAGCTATTAATCCAGTGCCTTGTCCATCTTTGATTCATAGGGAACCCGACATTTGTGAGATACTTTCCTCTACCTTAAATGCACATTATTCTATAACAGTAGAATGCATCATTAACCTTTGTGAAGTGGCACCTCCTGTACGTTATTTCCTGGAATATTCCAAAAATAATCCAAAAAAGGTAATAGTGCATCTTTTCTGTTACTCCCAAGGTCACAATGGTGTCCCTGGTTATTGCCAATTTTAGAGCAGGTTTGCTTAATGTTAATTCTGTAAGAAAATATTTGATTAATATAACAAAAATGTAGTTAGTTCACATTAACCACAAACTTTCCTCATTTACAATCAAATGCACCTTCTGAGTTGGGATACCTAGCTACTTGTTCAACCGGTTTTTGGTATACAGTAGCTACTTCTAATTAGCAGGTCTGCAAGCTATTGTATTTGTCTAACCTGAATTAACTCTTGTATTAGCATTTGAGTGACTATCTCAAATTCCTTACAATACTCTCTGGGAAAGAAATAGCCCAACCTCTCACTCCATTGTAATTCTCGCCTGCAAATGAATAGGTTAAGTTTCTACACATTATCTCTACATCCATGGAGAAGGGGAAAGAAAAAAAAGAAGCATTCAGCATCAGTTTCACTAGACCTTTAAATATATTTATGTGTTTCAAGGAAAGTGGGAGGGAAAAAAATGATCATTGTTAAGTTCGATTACCTTTCAGGGAAATGTAGTACCTTATTACACTACGGTTCAGGCCGCTGCGGCCGCTAAATGCAAACAATAACCCCTGCAATGTATATTCACATTGCGTATACACACCGACACGCTATACGCACGATACAGCGACACGTGTGGCTGAATACACCTCTTTACCCAAACAAGAATGGAATGCGACACCAGTAGTTAAATGTTATGATGTGGTCCAACGCAGCAACAATATATTTACTCAAAAAGATACAAGTAGAAAATACAACAATATCACAGAGAAGAGCTACAACCAATAGTATATACGTTTGTTCGCCAGTGCCCCCAGATCCGGTCCTCAGTCAGTCTTAGCAAGATGACCTTCAGAGAATTGACTGGGGCCGGCCAGGAGGCCTTTCTTTTATACAATGAGTCCAAAATACAATACAAATGGAAATATAAGCTCTTCTTCCGTAGGTCAAGGGACAGGTCATTTACAGTAAATGATGGGTCATAGGTTGGTTTGAATAAGTGGGTGATGATTGGTCCAGGTGTGCTTGCAGGTTTCCACCACCGGGTTCCCGCCGAATATCAAGAGTACAGTAGTTACAGTATTGGCAAATATTATAATTCTGCGCATATCTATGCGCAGAAACATGCGATTAACTGCACATAACAACCGGTACATAGGTCTCAAAATACTGCACATCTGGATACCAAACACTAAGTGTTAACCTGGTTCTGTCCCCTCACATCCTGTAAAGCTGAATATCTCTGTTGTTCTGCCCTTTGAGTAAATGTAACTTGCTGGCAATGTGTGTGGAGACTATGTGTAAATTGTGCACTATATAAATTTAATATTGAATATGTCTTTGTAGCGTTTCTGTGCGAATGCGTATGCTACCATATATACTCATACCACTTGCCAATACACAAGGCTCGTGAACCATTGTACGTAGCGTGCGTGTATGCGTACGCACGGCGAGAATGCACCTACACAGAGGCCACTCTGTGTGGTGTTTGCACGTGTAGTATGTGTATATTTTCGACCCTTTGGCAGTAAACAATAACTGCCATAAATTACTTAACAACACAGAAAATATTTCAAAAATACATAACAGGTGACCTAGGCACACGTATGCACTTATTTTGCAAATCAGACATTGACTATGGTTGGAAAAGACAGGGAGGAGGAAGAGACATCCTCTATATGCACTCGGCGGTCAAGGGACCACTGGTTGGGTGTGGGACGACATTCAACCTAAAGAGTATGCTAAGATGTCTGAGTTGGACGAACGTTGCATACATACGTATACCCATGTCATTGCACACTGATGTCTGGCTTCGGTGGAAGTTTCACTGGGTAGAGGGAGAGAACACAAAGAGATGGTGAAAGAAACAGGCCATGAAATTCATTTACGTTCCTATCACAGCACTGTCTCTATCGTCAGATCGTATACCAAATCATATGGATCATTAAAACATACTGACGTATAGTGATTCTGAGAGAAAATGTGATAGAGAATGATATTGTGACAAGGGATTACTGATTATTTATTGTCAGCAGCTATTTCAGCTGTAAATAATGCCCTAAACTATGTTACAATAAAACCAGGACAATTGTATCTATCACTTATAAACAGCCAAAAGATTCAAGACTGTCAGAGCCGTATCTTTGAACTGGCAGCTGCTGTTTCTCTCTTAGGGGATACAATTGTATCACTATGCCAATGTTTCTCTTTCAATGGATACACTATTATATATGGAGTTTAGGAGGACACTCAGATGCTGTTGAGACTTATTAAGAGCTAAGCCAGAGTTTTGACACTAATTCTGTGAAATATTGAAAATACAGCACACAGCATTTGTTTGATCAGTTTATTGAGAATAATTTCTGTTACCATTACACACAGCAAACTATTTGGGTATTATCATTATTATACTATATCACACACGATGATATCTGGAGTCCTGCTTCTTTAACGGTCTCATATCCTAAATCCTGGGAGGGATTAGAAAATTTAGACATTTACTCTAGGAGTTCCTTTACAGTCAGCAGAAACGTAGTGCAAATATCAACTACAAATATATTGGAATCATATACTCCTGATACACTCCTCACTATCCTGAAACTTTAATAGCAATATATGAGCCATTCAGGTGACTTCTAGTGCACAGCATTTCTAATTTTATTCACGATTTCTTTATCATTTACACTATTTTATTTTTTCTTTTATATTCGCTGGTTTTATTATATATCACAATAAAAGTTATATTTTAATAAAAGATTGTGTGCACCACTATAGGGCATTTCGAACCCTTTCTCTTCCTCTCTTTTTGCAGACTTATTTTGCCTGTGGTAGCACCCCCCAAATGGTTAGGAATAATACTAATGTGTTCTGGATAATTAAAATGGGGGCCTTTCATTCAACATGAATCAACCTGTGCGACCAGTATTATAGCCATTGGTATCTATAATGGGTGCAGAGGTCCAGCGGGGTCCCACACTTTACACCCTGCACCCATTTCTTCTCTACTTACCTCTCCTGAGTCCAGCATCCAGCTACAGCCCTACAAAATCACAGTGAGAATGCCGCTCTGCCCATTTTCCCACAGACCTGTTTGTGCTTTGTAGACTCTGCCACAGTTGCAGAGTCTGCTAGTTCTCAGAGCACAGATCAGTGCTGCCAGCTAGAGGAGAGCGGTGGGGGCTGCAAACGGGCACCCTCCTCTCATGGTATGGGTGCGGACCATTGGTTCAACCTTGAAAAGGTTCACACGGTCTAGTTCGACCCCAAAAAGTTGACATGCACAATGTTGACATGGGAAAAAAGTAAACACTAAAGGTCAACATTCGTTTTCCCCCTTTTTTTGTCATTTACTCCGTAACAAGACCGGAAACATCAATTAGTGCACCTCGCTTCACTCGCCATGGTGTGGACAGGGTGCCTCGCTGCGCTTGGCACAGGATACTAGTCCCAATCGTAGTCCATGTGGATTGTTAAGTATGAAAAAGTTGAAAAATAAATATATTGTAAAAAACTCACGTTGACCATATGCTGTGTTGACCATTGACATGTCGATCTTTAGACCATATTGACTTTTAGTGGTCGGCCTATTGACTGTCAACCTTAGTACTGTTGACCTAATGTCCGGATCCCTCATGGTACGCCCCTGCATGTTATACTTATTCACCTCTCAGACCATTCCCTTTTCCAGTAGGACACACCTGCATATCTGTATATGGTAATGTTGTTTAAGTTGTCTTTGTTCCACTACAGCAAAACTTTATAAAATAGTTGTCTCTCAATTAGGAGGAGCTATAAACATTACCCAGGCATTATTCAACTATTAGTTAATATACACAATCCATACATCTCAACATGGCCCATTCCAGGAGGAATAAAATGCTCTCTACCCTCTTAATTTATAATTGCAATCACCTGTGTTGAAATACCTTTTTTATCAATTAAATAGTTCAACACAGGTGACGCCAATCATAATAAGAGGGATGTCTAGTTAGAGAGCATTTTGTCCCTCCTGAAATAGGTTATGTTGGGAGGTATACACAATCTAATATACACCGTCCGTGCCTCAGGCCCCCGCAAGGCTTAATCTGGTCCTAAGCTGGTGCCTCCTGAGCTTCTTGGGAGGCAGGTGGAGAATGCTGCACGGCCACTCAGTTTGTGAATTGCACACAATCAGAGTGGCAAGTGAGTGGCGGGCAGCATACTGATTGGTGAATGACTGGAAGCATGTAGAGAGATGACGCCAGACTCACATGAATGGGTGTGTAGGAGCTCTAGGGTGTTGCTTTGTTCAGGGCCTACAATGCTAAGACAGCCCTGGAAAATGTCTCAATATTTCTTTAATCAAAAACCCAGATAAGGGTTTTCCTGGCACTTTATACTGTAGAGGTAGCACAATACTGGTTATTGCTGCCAACTTGGAGCTGCAGAGACATTAGACCCAGACAGGGTTTGTGTACATGGTACACTAACCATTCCAGTTCTTTGAATAAGAACATTTATATATTGTATGTGCCAGATGACAAGTCCTTGTTTAATGTTCTTTTGTGCTATATTTACTTTTAATTTAAGTTTTATGGTTGGAAAATTAAAATTAACTCTTCAGTACCACTGTCACACTTTTAACCATTCCAGCGCCTGTGCCATTGACTCTATGGCACTGGCTGCTATTATAATTAAACATAAATAACTAGAGATGAGCGGGTTTAGGTCTCAGAGAACCGAACCATACCAAACTTCACGGTCTGAACGCGGTTCCGAGCCCGGCTCGGGTTTTCCAGCCTGACTCGGAAACCAGAACGAGGCAAAACGTCATCATCCCGCTGTCGGATTCTCGCAGGATTTGGATTCCATATAAGGATCCTCGCATCCCCGCCATTTTCACTTCGGCATTGGAGAGTATACAGAGAGGACGTGTCTCCATTCTCTCAGTGTCCGTGGCTTGTGCTGAATCTGTCCAGTCACAGTGCTTGTGTCCTCTGCTGACATATGTCCAGTGCTGTCCAGTGGTGCTGTGTTGTGCTGCATCAGTTCAGTGGTGGTGTTTTGTGCTGCATCAGTCACAGTGGTGGTGTCCTCTGCTGCCATATGTCCAGTGCTGTCCAGTGGTGCTGTGTTGTGCTGCATCAGTCACAGTGGTAGTGTCCTCTGCTGCCATATGTCCAGTGCTGTCCAGTGGTGCTGTGTTGTGCTGCATCAGTCACAGTGGTGGTGTCCTTTTTGCTGCCATATGTCCAGTTCTGCTGTATAATAAGTCCCTTACAGTGTTGCTGTGTTGTCTTGCAGCAGACCAGTGGTAGTGTCCTGGGCATCAGTCAGTCCAGTGACCATTCACAGTGGTGGTGTCATCTGCTGCCATATGCCCAGTGCTGCTGTATAATTATCTGTGTTGTCCTGCATCAGACCAGTGCTAGTGTCCTGTGCATCAGTCAGTCCAGTGACCATTCACAGTGGTGGTGTCCTCTGCTGCCATATGTCCAGTGCTGCTGTATAATAAGTCCCTTACAGTGTGGCTGTGTAGTGCTGCATCAGACCAGTGGTAGTGCCCTAGCCATCAGTCATTCCAGGGACCAGGCAGTCACAGTGGTATACGCTGCTGCTATATGTCCACTGCTACAGTATTATAATAATAATAATAATAATAATAATAATAATAATAATAACAACAACAAGTCCCTCACAGTGTTGCTGTGTTGTGCTGCATCAGACTAGTGGTAGTGTCAAGGCCATCAGCCATCAGTCATTCCTGTGCTGTATATTGTGTTATATAACTCCAGAAACATAATGGAGAACAAAAATTTGGAGGATAAAATAGGGAAAGATCTAGAACCACTTCCTCCTACTGCTGAAGCTGCTGCCACTAGCCATTGTCACAACTGAGGGCTGGTGTTGGTCTGGGACTGCCTCAGTTGTAAGGGCTGGTGTAAAGGTGAATCTAGGTGGCAGAATAGGACTTCTAGACATAAAGGACTTCTCCCACCAATGCCCAAAGATGTGACCACGACAACAAAGATAAAATGAATGTTAGTTTATTGAACACAGTTCTGGTGGTACACCGGCAGTTGCACAGTATGATATGAGAAATTATTAAAAACAGTACATAGTTCCACAAGAAGTAGCAGTTGTAATATTCCCTTAGGTGTGGTATCCGCACAAAGCTAGCTTGGGAGATTAGGAGATGGAAAGTCCTTTTACCAACACCTAGGTGCTGTAGAGTAGATATAAGCTGGAACTGGTCAGCAGATGTAGTACAGAGGCTGAACGTACTGCGGAATGAGTGATACTTGTAGACTGCCGGTTTTGCCGGATGGAACGGATAATGAAAAACTGTGAATGAAGTGCGGATGAACCAGTGTTAGTAGCGGAGTTGAATGACACTGGTGATGCTAGAGATCGATGAATTGGGAAAAAACAGATGACTTGAATACTGTAGATATCAGGAACACCGATGGCGGAGCACCGATGACAATAGGTAGCTGAACACCACTGGAAGCCCAATGCTGGAAGCTGGTGTTTTTGGAACACTGGCAATAGCAGAAGGCAATGAGGATACTATGGAGTCAGGCAGGCACCGCAGGGTGGTGATTGGTGCAGGTCTCTGTAGAACTGGAGACTTCAGGAGCTGGAATACCTGGAACACAGTTAGAGTCACAGAGATAGGATACACTGGTAATGACAACCAAAGCACTGACAACTTCCTGGTCTAGGATCAGTCCCTTTATACCCTCAGCAGTGCAGCAATTGGATCAGCAATTAGGCAGAGCTCAGCGAGACTGTAGATTGGTGGAATTATCATCATGTGATCAGAACCAACATGGCTGCGCCCATACAGGTTCTTGGAGGGAAACCTGGTTTGTAATTCCATGTGGAGCTTTCACAGTAATGGCGGCAGCAGTGAATGTTAAACTGCACAGCAACCTCCCAGAGCCAGCGGCGGAAGCTACAGCCGATGAGAGGCGCCACACAGACCTGTAGTGCTTTACTGTAGTAATCGCGGCAAAGGCCGCAGCTGACAGGAGACACCACACAGATCCTTCCACGCGCTGAGAGCGCAGCAATGGCGGCGGAGGCTGCAACTGACAGGAGACGCTATGCAGAGCCGTCCAAGTGCTGAGAGTACAGTAATGGCGGTGGAGGCCGCGATGAGCTAGAAACGCCATTCCATTTAAGAGTTCCCAATAACAGCACCTGCAGACTGGCAGAGAGGAAATATGAAGTAAGGACATTTAACAACATGATTGAGACCCAGCCTTGGAACGCTGAGCCAGCCTCAGAAGACACCTGAAAGGCAAAAAATAATGTCCAGTAGTCCGGATCGTGACAGCCATGACATAGACGATGAAATGCCATCAACGTCGTCTGCCAAGGCCGATGCCCAATGTTATAATAGAGGGCATGTAAAATCCAAAAAGCCAATGTTCAGTAAAAAGACCCCCCAAAAAAAGAAATTTAAATGGTCTGAGGAGAAACATAAACTTGCCAATATGCCATTTATGATACGGCGTGGCAAGGAACGGCTGAGGCCCTGGCCTATGTTCATGACTAGTGGTTCAGCTTCACATGACGATGGAAGCCCTCATAACTGAGGCCTTGATACTTATGTTGGTGTTAGACGTGCATCCGGTATCTGCCATTAGTGCAGTGAAATTTAGACAGTTGATGGAGGTAATGTGTCCCCGGTACCAAATCCCATCTAGATTCCACTTCACTGGGCAGACGATAGCGAGATTTTGCCATTTAATTCCAGTGATTTGGACGTATAATTACAGTGATTTTGCAAATTAATTCCAGTGATTTGGACGTATAATTATTAATTACAGTGATTTTGCCAATTAATTCCAGTGATTTGAGCAAAGAGAACTGGGTGGAAGGGACTAGAAATGATCCACAGCTGGAAGGATGAGAAGGAAAAGGGTTGGAGACTTTAATCTTCATTAAGGCTCCCATTCTAATGAAACATTAATGAAATTAGCAAATGCAGTTTAATAATATAAAATTGCTTGAAGAGGAAATGTTCACATTTTGCCCTGAACCAAAACTTCTGTCCCTATGTATTATCTAGTTGAACCTCTGCTATATGGTGTGGTCATTAGATATATTCCTATGCAAACAGGCAGCTTCTGAACCATGTGATATTTTATGTGAATACTGAATACAGACTGAAGTCACCATATGCCCAGGGAAGAACAATTAAGATGTTTCCAGTTGCAGAGAAACCACATACAGTATGTGTAAGGAAGACTCTCAATAAACTGGCCTGTACAGTACCTGCCGGGGACCTAGGGATGGTGGAGCTCAGAAACATGGATGCTCTTGACCACATGATTTCTGTTACCACACCCCACCGCTTTTTATATAGCAATAGCAGCACCAGCAGAGAAATGAGGGTGGGACAGAGGTACATTAATGTTGACCCCTTAATCTGCCACCAGGCAAGTTCTTTCACACTAAACCTTGCTTCGTGCACTGAGCATTGTTATGATAAAACAGAAAAGGGCCTTCCCCAAACTTTTGTCACAAAGTAAGACGCACACAAATCTCCAGAGTGTTATTCTAGGCTGCAACTTGAAAAATTTGCCTTCACTAGAACCAAAAGGCCCAGATCAGACATAAAAAAACATCCCCAGTCTATTGTTCTCCATCCACCAAGCTTTAAAGTTGCACAGTATGCATACTCTCTTGGTACCTGCCAAACCTAGATTCATGATAGACATTACTAATTAAAAAAAATATAGTCATTAATATGGTGTTGTGCAACATATCATCAAAGCTAGCCCACGTTCACCATGTTCACTAACTAACTTTCACATATTCTTATGCTAATAATACAATGAATAATAATAAAAAAATATATTAAACATATTATAAACCTCAGTGGTATGGTCATTTTAAATCTTTGGGATCTGCCATTTTGGCTGAGATACTTTACATACTTCTGTAAAACTACTGCAACATGTCCTATTCTTATTCCATATATGCATCCTCCACTACCTCTCCTTCAGCATGATCCAATCTTGCCCATCTTCTCAATCTTTCCCTTTCACCAGGAACTGTCCCCTATATGTTCAAGTATGCCCTCATCTCTTCTATTCTTAATAAACCTACACTCTCTCCAACTACCGACCCATCTCTATCCTCCGTTTTGCCTCCAAACTTGTTGAGCGTATGGTCTACGACTGACTTACTGCCTTTCTTTCCTCACACTCCCTGCTTGACCCATTTCAGTCTGGCTTCCGTCATCTCCACTCCACTGATACTGCTCTCATGAAAGTCTGCAATGACCTCCTTGCTGCCAAATTCAAGGGCCACTACTTACGGCTTATTTTCCATGACCTCTCAGCTGCTTTTGACACTGTGGACCACCCTCTCCTTCTGCAAACCCTTCACTCCCTTGGACTGCATGATACTGCCTACTCCTGGCTATCCACTTACCTTTCTGACCATTCCTTCTCTGTCTCCTCTAATGACTCACTCTCCCCCCAACTTCCACTAACTGTAGTTGTCTCCCAAGGTTCTGTTCTTTGGTCTCTCTCTCTCTCTCTCTCTCTCTCTCTCTCTCTCTCTCTCTCTCTCTCTCCGTCCACTTTAGGTGAGTTCATTCACTCTTTTGACTTACCATCTTTTTTGACTTATCAGTACCAACTCTATGCTGATGATACTCAAATCTACTTTTCCTTCCCCTCTCTTCTCACTCATATCTCCAACTGTCTCTCTGCTATCTCTTCTTGGATATCTCAGCACTTTCTTAAACTTAGCATGTCTAAGACTAAGCTTATCGTCTATTGATGGCAAAACTATCTTCTCTACCCCCAAGTACTTTGTCTTGGAGTTATCCGTGACTCCTCCCTCTCCTTCAAACCATACATTCAGTAACTCTCGCAGTCCTGTCATTTTCATCTCAAAAATATTTCGAGGATCAGACCCTTTTTCACCCTGGATTCTACTAAAACCTTCATCCCCTCACTGGTCATTTCCAGAATGGACTACTGTAATTTCCTCCTATTTGACCTCCCTGACTACCAACTCTCTCCAATCCAATCTGTCCTCAGTACTGCTCTATGTAAACCTCCCCTCTCTTACAAGCCCTACACTGCATACTTGCCTTCTCTCCCGGTATGGCTAGGATGCTCCCGAAAATTGGGTGGAATTCCCAGCCTCCCAGGAAAGAGGGCAAGTCTCCTGGAGCTGGCATCCACTTGTCTGCAAACCCCACCTACCTGCCGCAGCCACACACTCCTAACTGCAATGGTCTACTTACCCTTTCTGTGTGCAGGTGATGATGCAATTTGTGGTAAATCGCATCCTAATAGCCTCTTGCTCTACAAAGCCTGTAATTTGTGGATTATATAGCAGTGGGCAGGGCTACAATGATGCAATCACACTTCCATGCCCCTCACCCCACATATTCTGAAGCCAACCCTTGTTGTGCCAACCTGGCTAACTCCTCCTGGAGGGGTGGCAGCCACAATGTAATCAAGTATGCTACACTGGCTCTCAGGGCCATCTTTTCATATGGGCTCATTGGGCAGTTGCCCAAGGGCCCCAGGAGGGTAAGGTCCCTGGGCTGATAGCTTAGTGTCTCCTTTTTTCAGGGATACTAGATTTTTGTAAAATCGGCCCTGGAGCAATGGAGATATCCAACTTGAAAGCAGTGGTCCCCATCTAAGCCTGTTAACTGCTCTTACTAGCCAGATATCTCAGGTTTTGTCTGATTTAGAGTTATTCAGAGGGTAAACTCCAAAAGCTGTGACTCTCCCCTTTTGTTAGACACTGGTAGCTTGTCTCTACTATGCCCAGAACCAGAGATATCAGCCTTCCAGAAGCTGGTCCCTACTCCAGCTCCACACGCCTGGTATACAGTTTTATATTTTCGTCTGTGGATTGCTCTGGCTCCTGAAAACTGATCCCCAAGTCCCTAATACCTTCTGATAGGTATGACTCTCTAGTTTTTCCCAATAAAAGAGAAGAAATCTATTTCCATTAACTGGAGATATCTGCAGTCAAGCAAGCTGCCCTTCCACCGGAAAATAATGAATATTAAGCCCACTTCACTATCCACTGTTCCCCTGGGTATTAAACATCCCCTACCACCCTGGAAGTCATGTACCAGAACCCTTTCATTCAGCCCAATGCCCCTTCTATAGTTTAGTATTCTTCCTCCCACCCCATCTTCCACCATCTGTGAAGTAAAGAAGTAATTTGCAGAAATTACTGCTCAAAGGTCCTACATGCTGAGCGGAAGATAGAACACCCACTACTGCTTGCGGGATATCAAAGCTTCGCTGATAGCACTCCTCACACCTACCGCTGGAGGATGGAAGGGGTCCCAGTGCATAGCTTTGCTGGCTCTCCTTCCCCCTCAGAATGTAATTCAAGCTTTTCACACTCACTTACAAAGTCCTCACCCATTCCTCTCCCATTTACACCTCTGATCTTATCTCCCAGCAGTCCTCTTTATTTCACAAATGCATGCCGCCTCTCCTGTCTACTGATTACTTCCACAGACCTTCAAGATTTTGCACGTGCTGCTAAATAGTTTTGGAATTCTCTACCTCTCCCCATCAGACTCTCCAAACACTTCAAACAGGCTCTCAAGACCCACTTCTTCATCAAACCCCTCCATCTCTCAACCTAACACGATATTCCACAATCACTGTCTACCCCATCTGTGTCACCCCTGTCTTCCTGCCCCTCCCATTTAGAATGTAAGCTCCTATCAGCAGGGCTCTCTCCCTCAAGTGCTTTTCCTTCTCTTAAATTATCTTCTATTTCATAATCCCTACAACAGCACCTCAGTGTCTGCCACCCTGATGCTTATTTCAGTGTCATGTCTGATGATACAGCAATGGTTATATATATAGTGTGCTGGGACTTGTAATTCTACAGCAAAAGACAATATTATTTTTGTGACTTTCAAGGCTATCAGCCCCCCATCCACCGCCCAGGGATGGGGGGACATCCCCGGGCTTCATCCCTGGCCCTTGGGTGCCTGGAAGGGGGGACCCCTTGATTTAAGGAGTCCCCACTCCCCCAGGGAACCCTGGCCAGGGGTGACTAGTTGGGGAGATTGTGATGCTTTGGCTGCAGGGACCTATATAAAAGTGTCCCCCGGCTGCGGCATCACCTCCCTGGCTAGTGGAGCCCGGTGCTGGTTTCAAAAATACGGGGGACCCCTACTTCTTTTGTCCCCCATATTTTTGGAACCAGGACCAGTTCAAGAGTCCTATGCTGGTTGTTTAAATACGGGGGAACCCCAGACAATTTCCCCCCCCTATTTTTGCAACCAGGACCGTCTCGAAGAGCCAGGGGCTGGTTATGCTTTTGGGGGAGGCCTGCAATTAGTTAAAAAAAAACAAAATTTTAACACTTTCTTTACTGTTCCATACAGAAGCATGCACGGATCTCACTGATCTGTGCATGCTTCTGAGCTATTAATAAAAGCATGACCAAAAACCGAATGTTTTTATTACTAAAAAATTGCATATTTCCTTTACTAAAAATCGCCAATAATCGCATGCGAATTCCATTTTAATCTGAAAATTTGCATCCTATTACATTTGCAAATTTTAGTAACAAATCGCAAGTTACAAACATGCGATTTGGTGCGATTTTTTTGGACACCTAAAAAATCGCACCTAATTACATCTAGCCCTATGTGTTTCAAATTGTAAAGTTAAAGTCACAGTCCAGTGTTCTAGTACACTTTGGGGGTTATTCAGTTTTGTTAGCAAACTAAAAAAGCACACTAATGGGCAAAATTATGTTGCACTGCAGGTGTGGCAGATGTAACGATTTAGATTGGGGTGGGATATTTTGTTTCTGTGCAAAGTAAATACTGTCTGCTTTATTTTTGCACTGCAATTTTGATTCAGTTTGAACAACCCCCCCCACCCCCACCCCCAAATATAAAACGGTCTTCCATGTTACATCGGCCCCACTTGCAGTGCAACATGGTTTTGCCCATTAGTGTGCTTTCTTTGGTTTGCTACAAAATTGAGTCAGGCCCTTTGTATGGTGTTTCGCTGCCTCTGTGATGCGAACAAGATTAACAGTTTTAAGAAAAACTACGCTACACTACTCAGAGCAGCCATAGACGTGCGCAGCACATTTTATTAGGGGGTGCATGACTGGAGCGGCGTGCCTAGCACCGCCTACTGGGTGTGCCTAGCACCGCCTACTGAGCATGCCTGGCACTATATATTAGCAGTCAATGCAAACTAAATAATATAGGGAATTTGATTAAATAGAGTGTACAGTGAGGGCTGGCAGATGTTTATTAAACCTAATAAGCTGTAAGCCTGGGACCTCCCTGACATCTGTTCTGCTCCTGTCGAGATCCTGATGAAGTGATCCACGAAACGCGTCAATGTGTGGCTTCCTGACGTCACCACAGCAGGCTTGCGGCTCTGGTTAGCTCACTCTGAGGTGGTCCGACACGTATAGGTTCCTGGCTCTGTGAGACGAAGTAGTGTGGTGCAGGATCCCGACAGGAGCAGAAGGAAGCTGGAGCTTTGCCTGGTGGAGTATTATTGATTCAAATCATGTGGTAACCAGCCCACACAGTAGATTGTAATGGTACGGGAGGCTACAAGTGATCTGTAGCTTTGTACCTGTTATATATTTTAACCAAATAAATCTTTTAATGCACTATGGAGCGCCTCCACTATTTATATTTTTTGTAGATGCATGTAACCCGGTGGACTACAGGATCGAATAGAGAAGTCGCGGTCCAAATCATTTTCTGGGTGTAAAGATTTTATCTCGCACCGTTGAAAAAATGTTGACAAATTATTGGAATAGATATTGTGAGCACAGCATGCATAAGTGTTTATATATATATATATATATATATATATATATATAATCAACGAAAACAGGCAGCACTCACAGACTTGTATCATGCGTAAAAGTGCACTTTCAATAAATAGCTCACCTGGAGGGGTGGCTTTTATGCACGATACAAGTCTGTGAGTGCCGTCTGTTTTCGTTGATTGTATCATGGTGGGTCAGCAAACCCACAAGGAGGGCACCACAGCAAGTAACTAGCAGCTGGAGTGCCGGGGCTTACATATGATATAGATAGATAGATAGATAGATAGATAGATAGATAGATAGATAGATAGATAGATAGATAGAATATATAACCTGAGCCAAGCAATCAGTAGTTTTCTGCGTGCGCCTTTAGACTATAGCCTAAAAGTGCACTCAGTAACCTACTGATTGCTTGGCTCAGGCAATTGTATATATATATATATATATATATATATAAAATAAGATTTTAATACCTACCGGTAAATCTTTTTCTCCTAGTCCGTAGAGGATGCTGGGGACACTTCAAGAACCATGGGGGTATAGACGGGATCCGCAGGAGACATGGGCAGTTTAAGACTTTGAATGGGTGTGAACTGGCTCCTCCCTCTATGCCTCTCCTCCAGACCCCAGTTATAGGAACTGTGCCTAGGGAGATGGACATTTTGAGGAAAAGGATTTATTTTTAAACTAACGGTGGGATACATACCAGCTCACACCACAAACACGCCGTACAACATGGCATTCAACAGAAATCCAGTCAACGGTATGAACAATGTCAGCAACAGGCTGACCATAACAGAAAACACAACTCGTGTGTAACATAACCAATAACTAACAAGTAATTACTGCAGATAAAGTCCACACTGGGATGGGCGCCCAGCATCCTCTACGGACTAGGAGAAAATAATTTACCGGTAGGTATTAAAATCCTTTTTTCTAATACGTCCTAGAGGATGCTGGGGACACTTTATGAACCATGGGGTTATACCAAAGTTCCAGAACGGGCGGGAGAGTGCGGATGACTCTGCAGCACCGATTGACCAAATCTGAGGTCCTCATCTGCCAGGGTGTCAAATTTGTAAAATTTCGCAAACGTGTTTGCACCTAAGCAAGTAGTTGCTCGGCAAAGTTGTGACGCCGAGACCCCCCGGGCAGCCGCCCAGGATGAGCCCACCTTTCTGGTACAAACCAACCATAGAATGAGCATTCTGAATTGTAGTACAGATCCAACGTGCAATTGTCTGCTTAGAAGCAGGATTCCCAATCTTGTTGGGAGCATACAGGACAAACAAAGCATCTGTTTTCCTAAGTTTAGCTGTCCTGGCAACATAAATCTTCAAAGCCCTAACCACATCGAGAGATTTTGACTCAGCGAAAGCGGCAGTAGCCACAGGCACCACAATAGGTTGGTTCATGTGGAACGATGAAACCACTTTCGGAAGAAACGGTTGACGAGTCCTCAACTCTAAAACAAAACAGTATGATTAGGGTGTGTTCCAGAACAGGCGCTCAGCAGCTATGGTATAGCAGACCTCATGATGTCACCACATCTCCAAAACAACAAATACTACCACAAAATCAGAGATCTGTGTTTATAACCACAGCGCTTAAAGCGCTGTGGTTATAAACACAGATCCCTGATTTTGTGGGAGTCCTCAACTCTGCTCTATCTTCATGGAAGATTAAATATGGGCTCTTGTGAGACAAGGCCGCTAATTCAGACACCTGCCTTGCAGATGCCAAGGCCAATAGCATGACCACTTTCCAAGTGAGAAATTTTAACTCTATCTTCTGTAAGGGTTCAAACCAATGTGATTGAAGAAACTGCAACACCACGTTAAGATCCCACGGTGCCACCGGGGGCACAAATGGAGGTTGGATGTGCAGCACGCCGTTCACGAAAGTCTGAACTTCCGGAAAGGGAAGCCAATTCTTTTTGAAAGAAAATTGATAAGGCCAAAATTTGTACTTTAATTGAGCCCAACTTTAGGCCCGCATCCTTGCAGAAAATGGAGAAAACGGCCTAGCTGAAATTCTTCTGTAGGAACCCTCTTGGACTCACACCAAGACACATATTTTCTCCACATACAGTGATAATGTTTCGCCGTTACTTCTTTCCTAGCACGAAGAAGTGTGGGAATGACTTCACTGGGAATACCTTTTCAGGCTAGGATCCGGCGTTCAACCGCCAAGCCGTCAAACGTAGCCACGGTAAGTCTTGATACACGCACGGCCCCTGCTGTAACAGATCCTCTCTTAGAGGAAGAGGCCAAGGATTTCCTACTATTAATTTCTGAAGATCTTGATACCAAGTCCTTCTTGGTCAGTCCGGAACAATGAGGATCGCCTGAACCTTTGTCCTTCTTATGATCTTCAGTACCTTTGGAATGAGTGGAAGCAGAGGGAACACGTACACCGACTGAAACACCCACAGTGTCACTAGGGCGTCCACTGCTATTGCTTGAGGGTCTCTCGACCTGGAACAATATCTCTGAAGTTTCTTGTTGAGGTGAGACGCCATCATGTCTATTTGAGGAATTCCCCAAATACTTGTCACTTCTGTGAAGACCTCTTGATGAAGACCCCACTCTCCCGGATGGAGATCGTGTCTGCTGAGGAAGTCTGCTTCCCAGTTGTCCACTCCTGGAATGAATATTGCCGACAGAGCGCTTGTATGTCTTTCCGCCCAGCGAAGAACTTTTGTGACCTCTGCCATTGCCGCTCTGCTCTTTGTTCCGCCCTGGCGGTTTATGTGCGCTACAGCTGTTATATTGTCCAACTGTATCAGGACAGGCAGGTTGCGAAGAAGATGTTCCGCTTGAAGAAGGCCGTTGTAAATGGCCCTTAACTCCAACACATTTATGTGTAGAGAAACTTCCTGGCTTGACCATCTTCCCTGGAAAGTTAGTCCAAATTGTTTAAACTTATAAATTAATACATTTTGGTATTACATTTACATTCAACAGGAATGGTTAAATGTTTGTTACTGGCTACGGTATTGACTTTCTGAGGATTTTTGGTCAAGTTGTAGTAGCAGGTAAAAGTGGTGAATTAAATTTAGATTATGCTAATTACAGCGAATAATGGATAACACACCCTTTTCTGCTTACTTGAACTCAGAAATGAAGGTTTAGATTATACGGCGCTGCGTCAATTATCTAAGCGCCAGTGATACTCTAATACATCTTGCTACTTACGGAACTAAATTTGGATGAAGCTAATAGTAGCGGTTAATAGATAATACACCCGCTTTTTTCCTGCTGATCTGAATTTAGAAAACGAAGGTCTTAATTATACGGCGCTGTGCTGATTGTCTACGCGCCTGTCATACTTTAATATACTTTTCTGTTCACTGATCTGTCCGGCGCCGTGCTGATCATCAGGGTATTTGTGAAACTCTAATACACTCACAAGCTCAGCACGATAAGGATTGACAATTATACACAGTGCCGCGTTTATAATCAGTATAAATGGACTGTTTTCTGTGCTATAAGATTGGTAACATTCAGTGCTGGTCATTTGGGTGTATGTGAAATTCTAGTGCACCCACTGGCTTAACACGACGAGGATTGACAACTGTACACAGTGTCGTGTTTATAATCGGCAAGAACTGACCATTTATGTTATCTATCATAAACGCTACATGATTGGCAACTTTTGTATCAGATGTAAAAGTTGTTCACTGATATGAATTCAGAGACATAAGTTCAATTGTCTGGTGTTGTATTGACCATCTGAACGCCTGGAAAATTCTAATACATTTACTTTTTTATTGTGTGGTATCAACTGATATGTTTGTGTAATGAATTGTGGCTAATGATATCGTGGTCTTTTATACAGACAAGTTTAATGGATTAGTACTTTATGCAGCACTTGTATATGAAGTGTTGGACTCAGTAGAGAATTGTATACATTGAGTCCTATGGAAGGAAGCAGTGTGATTTATATAAAACAATAGTGGTATTAATGAGCTTTGCACAATTTGATTATGTCATGATAGGCTGTTGACTGAGACAATCAAGATAAGGTAATTATTCAACATATGTACTTAATAAATTGTAAAATTTCTTTTCACACTTAAATAAAACAACTTTTTTCACCATAACGTTAATCATATGAATTGTTAAGACAGTCACATATGGATATGAATTGTTAAGACAGTCACATATGGATTTATCAAATTTTTTAGGGGGATATTTGACAATATTTATGATGGTTATGAATTAATTTCTACCCCATTTATTCTAAAGAATAATATTAAAAGTTACGTTTTAAAATACTAATCACATCAATTTGAAATTTTGAATTTAAATTATTTAAAAGAGTGCTCCAAAAAAAGGCAATCCCTGTCTTTCTCCGGCCACTGCCGGTCTTTGTTTATTAGGTTTAAACATTGTTGGAGCACCTCCAGCCTAGTAATCCCAAATTATCAAAGGGAAAATTATTGGATAGCTGGTTTCATAATACTTAAATAAATTGTTTGGTTTCAGTGCAGGTTACATCACATTAGTACAAAACATTGGCTCTGTCTCTTCTGCAGTAGCAGAAGGAAACACTGGGCAGCCAGAACACAAGCAGGCACTGAGGTCAGCAGTGTCAGGTTTCATAAGCTGCCAGTGGAGCTTTCCTACCAAAGCAGATATAGGTAGATAAGTAACCCAGGGATCCCCACCATATACAGCAGGTTAGACTGATGTGTCTAGGTCCTGTGTAACCTGTTTTCTGATGAGAGTCCTCCTGAGTCCTGTCCCAGTGTGTAAGTACTGCAGAGCCTGCGTATTTTAACATTGTTTAAGTTGTTCACTGCAAGAAAACTTTATAAAATAGTTACTTTTTTTTACCATGTATAGAGATATAAACAGTACCCAGGCATTATTAAACCATTAGTATAAATCCTATATGCAACATTGGTTTAAATGTAATATACTTAATAAAACACCCCCTACCCCACACTGCTGCACTCACACTTAAGGTGTGTATACACAGTGAGATAAATCTGTAAGATTTTGACTATAAAATCTTAAGGAAAGTTAGTGTACATCTCAAAGTGTTAGACAGCATGCGATATTGATTTGATCCCGATGTACACTCTCGTGGGGTCTGTATCGCAAGGCTAGATAGACTATGCAAGCAAGTCAGTCTTGACAATCTAGTGTACTATCTAGTACAAAGTATAGTCAAAGTTGGCACTTAGTCTAAATCATACATAGACAAAATCGAAAGTAGAGATAGTCAAAATCTGTGCTATCTGAGCTCTGGGAAATCGCATAGTCAAAATCTGTACTATCTGTGTTATCTGGGCTCTGGGGGAGTTCAAGGGATATTGCATAGTCAAAATTGGGCATAGCAAGGATATCACTGCATGTACACACCTTTACACCATAAAGTCCCACAGTAGGGGCGGGTAGGGTGACAAATGGGGGCGGTGCTGACAAGATATGGAGGATCGTAGGAGTGGGGGGGTGCCCCCCTGTCTTAAGTGCCCTGGGTCCCCCAAGACTTAATCTGGCCCTGTAGCAGTGTCAAGTCCAGGGCCAGACTACCCATCTGGCCCTTCTGACAAATTCCATAAGGGCTGATGGGCTAGTGGGCCGGTCCGGTCCACAGAGAGCTGGGAAGGCTGCACTCAGGACAGCTCCCGGCTCTCTGGTTTGTCCCCAGCTGCCGGCGCTGCCACCAGATGTGCCCAATTGCTATGCAATATAGGGGGGTGCCACGAGTCCACAGCCCCTGACTCGCGACACATCCGTACGTATGCCAGGGCCAGACGAAGTCCTCAGTCTGTCCCTGGTAAAATCCATACATCAATGATGTTTAATAGGGTGTGTAATATGATATTCAGATAAAAGTGGCAATGACAATGGCAGTCCTTACAGGAGGACTCCCAAAGGTATAGGTGATGTCCCTAATGTGTTTCTCCCCGTTACCAGGATTTACTCAAAGTGGTACAACATCTACCTCCCCATGGAAACTAGTTATATAACGGCTCTAGTTGGCAATAATGAAAACCATTCTGAACAGTTGACAATTAACACTTCACAGTGTCATATTTTTTAATCATACAATGTTTCTAGAATATTATTATTATTATTATTATTATTATTATTATTATTATTATTATTTATTAGATATTATAGGTTAAAGTTATTTTATATTACTGTACTAATTAATTTTGTTATGTATTTATTTATTTTTTTGTGTTGGAGCCATATGCTTAGGCTTACCATACTATCCCTTTAAACTGGGACACTCATGAATTACACAGGTTCTGTGGCTGGCTTCATTCAAGCCTGCATTTCACCTGGTTATAAACAGCCATAGAATCTGTGTAATTTATGAGTGTCCCAATTTAAGGGAGTAGTATGGTAAGCCTAAATATGCTATTTTATATGTTATCATAAGTCTGCACTTAGATACTCTGTAGCAATAATTTTCAACCTTTTTTTACTCGCGGCACACTGAACAATATTTTAAAATTGCCAAGGCGCACCATCAGTTCCCCACAGAAAAAAAAAAAAAAAAAACACACATTGGCCCTCACAGTTAAAAGAACAACACGCACACATTGGCCAACACAGAAAAAACAATCACATTGCTCCCCACATAAATCCTGTTGCTCCCTACATAAATCCTATTGCTCCCCACATAAATCATGTTGCTCACACATAAATCAATCACATTTCTCCCCACATAAATCCTATTGCTCCCCACATGAATTATTCACATTATTCCCCCCATAAATCCATAAATCCTTATTCTCCCCACATAAATCCTGTTCCCCACAGGAGAAATAAAATAACAAATATTAGCCCTTACCGGCCAGCTGTCGTCCTCCCTGTCCCTCAGTGGCAGGGGTTGTTCATAGTGGAGTGCTGCGAATACTGAGCAGCGGTCGGGCAGGTGTGGATGTGGGTGGGCAAGGAAATCTGTGTATGCAGGCAGGAACCAGAAAATGTGTATGCAGGCGGGTGGGTGGTGAGATGCAGCGTCTGTGACCTATGATATCACACCGCCGCGTCTTCAAGGCATAGGTCACGGTCGGAGAAGGACTGATCCTCTAAGAAGAGCCCGGGCCTACAGTTCACTCTTAAGGTGCAGGAAGCTACTCTGTCTCTGCGGCACACTTTGCAACTGGCCACGGCACACTGGTTGAAAAAGCCTGCTCTATAGGAACAGTAATAATTTCCTCTGAGATTGGACAGTCTTCATGAGAACTATTGTCCTATTTTGTTATTACTTTTCTGTTTATTTTTATTTCTAATTATTAGATTTCAATGTGAAGTGTTAATTATCTTCAACTAGAGCTGTTATATAACTTGTTTCCATGCACCTTGCAGTTCTGCTTTAGGGATATCTATACTAAGCTGCATGTCACCTGTGTATGGTTTATACTTGAATACCAGCTTAAGTTAAATGAAGGCTTCCCCAGTGTGCCAAGTATGTTCTTGTGACATGGATTTTTGCTGTTTAAGGAGATCCTGATTACTTGGCTTTGTTTAGCCATTAAGATTAATGGTGGTATGCAGTGGCAGCACTGGGGTTGGTACACCCGGTGCAGTCTGCAGCCAATGCTACCTCCTTCTTGCATGTGTACAAAAAAGGGGTGTGGCCTCATGGGAGTCCCTATGGGGGAATGGCCTAGCGGAAAGTCCCATGGTTACATCATTCCGGGGGCATGTCCAGTATCCCTGGAGATGCTAGGCTGCCTCCAGAAATGAGTGCCTTCTCAGTGACAGGAGCTGGTTGCTGCAGGATAATGTAACCCTGCAGCACCCAGCTCCTGTCACAGTGGACGAGACGGCATTTTGGTGTCACCCCCTGGAAGCGTGGCACCTACCCCCTCTGTGACACCTGTGGTAGCGTGCATGCCAGTCCTGTAGTCAAGCATAGGTTAATTAGCAGTTGGATATACTGCACCACATTGGACTAATTGGCAGTTCAACTAATTTGTTTCTTGTAAGGAGCTCTGCGAAATTGTGTTCATTACCACCTTCCAGCGACTCGAGTACATGCTTATCACCATAGGGCAGAGGTTTTCAAACAATCCTCAAGGCAACCCTAACTGTACAGGTTTTAAGTATATTCATGCTTGTCCACAGGTGACTTAATTAGTGCTTCAGTCATTTGATGTAACTTTCTGAGCATGGATATCTTTAAAACCAGGACCATTAGTGAACCCCTGCAATATGGATTTCATGTCATTAATTTTATGGTGTGACAATTGCTGCTTTACCAATTCATTATCCACAGACTCATGCATTTTTGGATATAATGTTATTTTAATGTAACATTCTCAGGAGGGTCCTCTTCATATGTTAATTTGAACTTTGAGTATTTACTTATTGCAAATTTTTATATACTGAGACATTTTATTGGTGTAAATGTAAGCTCACCATACTGTCTTTTAAAATATAGACATCCATATATTACACAGGCTCTGTGGCTGCCTAAACTCAAACCACATTTTCACATGGTTTTAATCAGCCACAGAACATGTGTAATTCATGAGTGTCCCAGTTTTAAGGGATAGTAATGTAAGCCATACTTGCCTACCCGACCCTCTCCATGAGGGAGAAAATGCTCTGTTCCTGGACTTTCCTGGTAATGTATGATTGCCATCACCTGTGGTGAAACACCTTTCTTATCAATTATCTATATCACCACAGGTGATGGCAATCATACATTACCAGGAAAGTCCAGGAACAGAGCATTTTCTCCCTCATGGAGAGGGTCAGGTAGGCAAGTATGAGGCAAGCCCAAGTAATTGTGCTGTTGCCGTGCTCTATGTAGGATCATGCGATTTTAAGGGTCTACTAGTTAAAAGCCTGTCGGGATCCCGGCTGTCACAATACCGACACTGGGATCCCGAGGGGGGTGCCACAACACTAATAGAGGTAGAACAGAACCTGTAGCCCACAGCTTCATTGTGCTCAATCCCCTGCCGGCATTCTACCACTCGGGATGTCGATGTCGGTATACTGACATTCGGCATCCCGTGCGGTGGTAATTCATACCGAACCCGCAACTACTTCCAGTTAAAAAAGGGGAGAGGTGTATTTGGTCATCATTCATCATGTCAAGATTGAGAATGTCGACATGGTTGTAATGTCACATTTAGCATGCCGACATTGGGGATGAAATGTTGATATTATTAGAAGGTACACAGTGACAATGTCACCAGTCACTATGTTGATATACATTATTTAAAAATACATAAAACACAGTAGTTTCTTTAGTTACATTTTCTTTTTATCTCTTTAAAAAAAACACCTTTAGACCTTATTTAGAATTGTAGCTTTTTGCTGAATATTTTCTCTTTTGCATATGTTCTAGAATAACTTAGGACTGGCTGAACCCACGTTTGGCGCTCTTTGCAAACTGGTAAGATCATATTTTCATCAAAACAATATTTTTCTTATTGTCAACGCTATATTACAATCTTTATTTACTGGTATTTCTCTTTCCTTATTTTAAGGGTTAACCCTGTCCCCACAATTAGCAGAACCACAGCTGTTCAATAGTAATTTAGTAAATCACAGCTGCTGGTGCAAGTAACACAGCATTTTGCCTCATATACCTGACATCCATGTGAAAAGAGGCATTTAGAATTGAATTGTCCCCACATATTCAGGGTGGGGTTGATATGCCGGCGGTCGGGATCCCAGAGGTAAATATTAGAGATGAGCGCCTGAAATTTTTCGGGTTTTGTGTTTTGGTTTTGGGTTCGGTTCCGCGGCCGTGTTTTGGCAAAACCTCACCGAATTTTTTTTGTCGGATTCGGGTGTGTTTTGGATTCGGGTGTTTTTTTCAAAAAACCCTAAAAAACAGCTTAAATCATAGAATTTGGGGGTAATTTTGATCCCAAAGTATTATTAACCTCAAAAAACATAATTTACACTCATTTTCAGCCTATTCTGAACACATCACACCTCACAATATTATTTTTAGTCCTAAAATTTGCACCGAGGTCGCTGTGTGAGTAAGATAAGCGACCCTAGTGGCCGACACAAACACCGGGCCCATCTAGGAGTGGCACTGCAGTGTCACGCAGGATGTCCCTTCCAAAAAACCCTCCCCAAACAGCACATGACGCAAAGAAAAAAAGAGGCGCAATGAGGTAGCTGTGTGAGTAAGATTAGCGACCCTAGTGGCCGACACAAACACCGGGCCCATCTAGGAGTGGCACTGCAGTGTCACGCAGGATGTCCCTTCCAAAAAACCCTCCCCAATCAGCACATGATGCAAAGAAAAAGAAAAGAAAAAAGAGGTGCAAGATGGAATTATCCTTGGGCCCTCCCACCCACCCTTATGTTGTATAAACAAAACAGGACATGCACACTTTAACCAACCCATCATTTCAGTGACAGGGTCTGCCACACGACTGTGACTGATATGACGGGTTGGTTTGGACCCCCCCCAAAAAAGAAGCAATTAATCTCTCCTTGCACAAACTGGCTCTACAGAGGCAAGATGTCCACCTCATCTTCACCCTCCGATATATCACCGTGTACATCCCCCTCCTCACAGATTATCAATTCGTCCCCACTGGAATCCACCATCTCAGCTCCCTGTGTACTTTGTGGAGGCAATTGCTGCTGGTCAATGTCTCCGCGGAGGAATTGATTATAATTCATTTTAATGAACATCATCTTCTCCACATTTTCTGGATGTAACCTCGTACGCCGATTGCTGACAAGGTGAGCGGCGGCACTAAACACTCTTTCGGAGTACACACTTGTGGGAGGGCAACTTAGGTAGAATAAAGCCAGTTTGTGCAAGGGCCTCCAAATTGCCTCTTTTTCCTGCCAGTATAAGTACGGACTGTGTGACGTGCCTACTTGGATGCGGTCACTCATATAATCCTCCACCATTCTATCAATGTTGAGAGAATCATATGCAGTGACAGTAGACGACATGTCCGTAATCGTTGTCAGGTCCTTCAGTCCGGACCAGATGTCAGCATCAGCAGTCGCTCCAGACTGCCCTGCATCACCGCCAGCGGGTGGGCTCGGAATTCTGAGCCTTTTCCTCGCACCCCCAGTTGCGGGAGAATGTGAAGGAGGAGATGTTGACAGGTCGCGTTCCGCTTGACTTGACAATTTTGTCACCAGCAGGTCTTTCAACCCCAGCAGACCTGTGTCTGCCGGAAAGAGAGATCCAAGGTAGGCTTTAAATCTAGGATCGAGCACGGTGGCCAAAATGTAGTGCTCTGATTTCAACAGATTGACCACCCGTGAATCCTTGTTAAGCGAATTAAGGGCTGCATCCACAAGTCCCACATGCCTAGCGGAATCGCTCCGTGTTAGCTCCTTCTTCAATGCCTCCAGCTTCTTCTGCAAAAGCCTGATGAGGGGAATGACCTGACTCAGGCTGGCAGTGTCTGAACTGACTTCACGTGTGGCAAGTTCAAAGGGCATCAGAACCTTGCACAACGTTGAAATCATTCTCCACTGCACTTGAGACAGGTGCATTCCATCTCCTATATCGTGCTCAATTGTATAGGCTTGAATGGCCTTTTGCTGCTCCTCCAACCTCTGAAGCATATAGAGGGTTGAATTCCACCTCGTTACCACTTCTTGCTTCAGATGATGGCAGGGCAGGTTCAGTAGTTTTTGGTGGTGCTCCAGTCTTCTGTACGTGGTGCCTGTACGCCGAAAGTGTCCCGCAATTTTTCTGGCCACCGACAGCATCTCTTGCACGCCCCTGTCGTTTTTTAAAAAATTCTGCACCACCAAATTCAAGGTATGTGCAAAACATGGGACGTGCTGGAATTTGCCCATATTTAATGCACACACAATATTGCTGGCGTTGTCCGATGCCACAAATCCACAGGAGAGTCCAATTGGGGTAAGCCATTCCGCGATGATCTTCCTCAGTTGCCGTAAGAGGTTTTCAGCTGTGTGCGTATTCTGGAAAGCGGTGATACAAAGCGTAGCCTGCCTAGGAAAGAGTTGGCGTTTGCGAGATGCTGCTACTGGTGCCGCCGCTGCTGTTCTTGCGGCGGGAGTCCATACATCTACCCAGTGGGCTGTCACAGTCATATAGTCCTGACCCTGCCCTGCTCCACTTGTCCACATGTCCGTGGTTAAGTGGACATTGGGTACAACTGCATTTTTTAGGACACTGGTGAGTCTTTTTCTGACGTCCGTGTACATTCTCGGTATCGCCTGCCTAGAGAAGTGGAACCTAGATGGTATTTGGTAACGGGGGCACACTGCCTCAATAAATTGTCTAGTTCCCTGTGAACTAACGGCGGATACCGGACGCACGTCTAACACCAACATAGTTGTCAAGGACTCAGTTATCCGCTTTGCAGTAGGATGACTGCTGTGATATTTCATCTTCCTCGCAAAGGACTGTTGAACAGTCAATTGCTTACTGGAAGTAGTACAAGTGGGCTTACGACTTCCCCTCTGGGATGACCATCGACTCCCAGCGGCAACAACAGCAGCGCCAGCAGCAGTAGGCGTTACACGCAAGGATGCATCGGAGTAATCCCAGGCAGGAGAGGACTCGTCAGACTTGCCAGTGACATGGCCTGCAGGACTATTGGCATTCCTGGGGAAGGAGGAAATTGACACTGAGGGAGTTGGTGGGGTGGTTTGCGTGAGCTTGGTTACAAGAGGAAGGGATTTACTGGTCAGTGGACTGCTTCCGCTGTCACCCAAAGTTTTTGAACTTGTCACTGACTTATTATGAATGCGCTGCAGGTGACGTATAAGGGAGGATGTTCCGAGGTGGTTAACGTCCTTACCCCTACTTATTACAGCTTGACAAAGGGAACACACGGCTTGACACCTGTTGTCCGCATTTCTGGTGAAATACCTCCACACCGAAGAGCTGATTTTTTTGGTATTTTCACCTGGCATGTCAACGGCCATATTCCTCCCACGGACAACAGGTGTCTCCCCGGGTGCCTGACTTAAACAAACCACCTCACCATCAGAATCCTCCTGGTCAATTTCCTCCCCAGCGCCAGCAACACCCATATCCTCCTCATCCTGGTGTACTTCAACACTGACATCTTCAATCTGACTATCAGGAACTGGACTGCGGGTGCTCCTTCCAGCACTTGCAGGGGGCATGCAAATAGTGGAAGGCGCATGCTCTTCACGTCCAGTGTTGGGAAGGTCAGGCATCGCAAACGACACAATTGGACTCTCCTTGTGGATTTGGGATTTCAAAGAACGCACAGTTCTTTGCGGTGCTTTTGCCAGCTTGAGTCTTTTCAGTTTTCTAGCGAGAGGCTGAGTGCTTCCATCCTCATGTGAAGCTGAACCACTAGCCATGAACATAGGCCAGGGCCTCAGCCGTTCCTTGCCACTCCGTGTGGTAAATGGCATATTGGCAAGTTTACGCTTCTCCTCCGACAATTTTATTTTAGGTTTTGGAGTCCTTTTTTTTCTGATATTTGGTGTTTTGGATTTGACATGCTCTGTACTATGACATTGGGCATCGGCCTTGGCAGACGACGTTGCTGGCATTTCATCGTCTCGGCCATGACTAGTGGCAGCAGCTTCAGCACGAGGTGGAAGTGGATCTTGATCTTTCCCTAATTTTGGAACCTCAACTTTTTTGTTCTCCATATTTTATAGGCAGAACTAAAAGGCACCTCAGGTAAACAATGGAGATGGATGGATTGGATACTAGTATACAATTATGGACGGACTGCCACGGTTAGGTGGTATAAAAAAACCACGGTTAGGTGGTATATATTATAATAATAATACAATTATGGATGGACGGACTGCCTGCCGACTGCCGACACAGAGGTAGCCACAGCCGTGAACTACCGCACTGTACACTGGTTGATAAAGAGATAGTAGTATACTCGTAACAACTAGTATGACACTATGACGACGGTATAAAGAAAGAAAAAAAAATACCACAGTTAGGTGGTATATATTATAATAATAATACAATTATGGATGGACGGACTGCCTGCCGACTGCCGACACAGAGGTAGCCACAGCCGTGAACTACCGCACTGTACACTGGTTGATAAAGAGATAGTAGTATACTCGTAACAACTAGTATGACACTATGACGACGGTATAAAGAAAGAAAAAAAAATACCACGGTTAGGTGGTATATATTATAATAATAATACAATTATGGATGGACGGACTGCCTGCCGACTGCCGACACAGAGGTAGCCACAGCCGTGAACTACCGCACTGTACACTGGTTGATAAAGAGATAGTAGTATACTCGTAACAACTAGTATGACACTATGACGACGGTATAAAGAATGAAAAAAAAACCACGGTTAGGTGGTATATATTATAATAATAATACAATTATGGATGGACGGACTGCCTGCCGACTGCCGACACAGAGGTAGCCACAGCCGTGAACTACCGCACTGTACACTGGTTGATAAAGAGATAGTAGTATACTCGTAACAACTAGTATGACACTATGACGACGGTATAAAGAATGAAAAAAAAACCACGGTTAGGTGGTATATATTATAATAATAATACAATTATGGATGGACGGACTGCCTGCCGACTGCCGACACAGAGGTAGCCACAGCCGTGAACTACCGCACTGTACACTGGTTGATAAAGAGATAGTAGTATACTCGTAACAACTAGTATGACACTATGACGACGGTATAAAGAAAGAAAAAAAAATACCACAGTTAGGTGGTATATATTATAATAATAATACAATTATGGATGGACGGACTGCCTGCCGACTGCCGACACAGAGGTAGCCACAGCCGTGAACTACCGCACTGTACACTGGTTGATAAAGAGATAGTAGTATACTCGTAACAACTAGTATGACACTATGACGACGGTATAAAGAAAGAAAAAAAAATACCACGGTTAGGTGGTATATATTATAATAATAATACAATTATGGATGGACGGACTGCCTGCCGACTGCCGACACAGAGGTAGCCACAGCCGTGAACTACCGCACTGTACACTGGTTGATAAAGAGATAGTAGTATACTCGTAACAACTAGTATGACACTATGACGACGGTATAAAGAATGAAAAAAAAACCACGGTTAGGTGGTATATATTATAATAATAATACAATTATGGATGGACGGACTGCCTGCCGACTGCCGACACAGAGGTAGCCACAGCCGTGAACTACCGCACTGTACACTGGTTGATAAAGAGATAGTAGTATACTCGTAACAACTAGTATGACACTATGACGACGGTATAAAGAAAGAAAAAAAAATACCACGGTTAGGTGGTATATATTGTAATACAATTATGGATGGACGGACTGCCTGCCGAGTTCCGACTGCCGACACAGAGGTAGCCACAGCCGTGAACTACCGCACTGTACTGTGTCTGCTGCTAATATAGACTGGTTGATAAAGAGAGAGTATACAATACATACAACAATATACTACTATACTGGTGGTCAGGCACTGGTCACCACTAGTCACACTGGCAGTG
The DNA here is from genome assembly GCF_028390025.1 of Pseudophryne corroboree. Classification (NCBI taxonomy): domain Eukaryota; kingdom Metazoa; phylum Chordata; class Amphibia; order Anura; family Myobatrachidae; genus Pseudophryne; species Pseudophryne corroboree. Next base: position 137,404,289 of record NC_086452.1, read on the forward strand.
GCACTCCTGCAGCAAAAGTGTGCACTGTTTAATTTTAAATTAATATAATATTATGTACTCCTGGGGGCTCCTGCTATAACAACCTGCAGTGCTCCCCAGTCTCCCCCACAATTATTATAAGCTTTGCCTTTTATACATTGATGTGCAGCACACTGGGCTGAGCTGAGTGCACACAGACTGAGTCACACTGTGTGACTGGCTGCTGCTGTGTATCGTTTTTTTTCAGGCAGAGAACGGATATAGCAGAGAACGGATATATTATATTAAAATAAATAAAAGTTAACTAACAACAACTGCACTGGTCACTGTGGTAAACTCTGTCTGACTCTGCACAATCTCTCTCTCTCTTCTAATCTAATTTCTAATGGAGAGGACGCCAGCCACGTCCTCTCCCTATCAATCTCAATGCACGTGTGAAAATGGCGGCGACGCGCGGCTCCTTATATAGAATCCGAGTCTCGCGAGAATCCGACAGCGTCATGATGACGTTCGGGCGCGCTCGGGTTAACCGAGCAAGGCGGGAGGATCCGAGTCTGCTCGGACCCGTAAAAAAACCATGAAGTTCGTGCGGGTTCGGTTTCAGAGAAACCGAACCCGCTCATCTCTAGTAAATATACCGACCCCAGCTGCCAGAATGCTGGGTGGGCAAGCGCAGGTTCTATTCCCACTGTATGGGTGTCGTGGACATGCACGAGTGGGAATAGCCCCTGTTAGCCAGCATTCCAGCTAGCGACATTGTCAGCGGTCAGGATTCCTGCGTCTGTATCCTGACCGCCGGGATCCCAACCGCCTGCATATCAACAGCATCCCATATATTCAATGTATACAATACAGACATGTATATTGTTAAAATAATAACATAATGTAAGCTGTAAAATAGTAACATGCACCTTGAAGAAAAGGATGGAAACAAAACATGAAGCCCAAATGAAAAACGGAAGGTTTAATTTCTACACAGACAGGGATCTTGCAGAATGATGAACTTCCCGTGATGATTTCACACAGCTGACATCATGAGTTCATATTACAATCTGTGCTGTTAGAAAAATGGGAGAACCTCTAAGATATAGCAGTCACCCAACCCATTCAGGCTGTTTTAAACTGACAAGTGCGATATCCACAGTCTGCATTCCCCGCTGCTAGCAGCAGCCACACATCGAAGGTTGTGTTATGTGTTATATCACTAGGTAGCCCCCGTCCAATCAAAGACCTGGCAGCAACCACCCCCCAGCTGCAACCACCATGCACCTCCCTGCCTCCCCTCCACCAGGGCCAGATCCAGGGGGCGATGATCGGGGTGAACGCCCCGCCTAACAGTCATAGCCATGCCCACTTACATGATGGTGACGGCAGCCACATTGCCAGCAACAGCCGCCAGGTCCAGAAGCGACATGAGGAAGATCCCAAGGTAGCAGAGCAAGCTGTCTTCGGCGCATAGTGGGGAGAACAAGCTGGATGAGCAGTTCCCGCCGCTGCTGGTGCTGTTCAGACAAGGGCTGTGCGCTGGCGGCTCCTCCATTATGGGCCCGTCACCGCGGGAGATGGGGGTAAACCGCTCTGAGTGGCAGCAATCCAGTGCAGCAGCGATCTCCCTCTGCTGGCATCGCTTATCTTCCTCCCCTGCCTGCAGCAGCCAGCACAGCCCATCATCTCTCACCTGGGGGTGGATCCTTCATAGCGGCAGCATCCCGCTCCCCAGCATCCGGCTACCTGTACCAATACATGGCGCGCTGCAGCAACGCCAGCCCCACAGGCATGAACGGGGGTCGTGCTTGCTGGCTCCCTGCGCTGCTGGGGCTGCCAGAGGTGGGGGCTGCTGCCAGGTGATGGTGTGTGGCTGCACTGACATCCCTCCCCATCCTCCGTGTCCCCGGGGCCCCTAGCCCCATCTGCCATCATCACATGCCGTCACTCCCACCTTAGGCAGTGTGTGCCGCCCATCAGTGTGTTAGTAGTTACATGTGCCCGGTGTGTGTGTGCTACATAAGTAGTACATGTTCAGCCTGGCAATGCTTTATATGCTCTATAGAGCATTAATGGACAGTCGGGATGGGAAGTGGGAGGAGTAATGTGTGTAGGGGAGGAGTCAGGAATAAATAAACCACCCCCATAAACAAAGTCTAGATCCGTCCCTACCCTCCACCCCAAAGAGGCTGACCACCGAACGATGCACGCAACCCCAGACCAGCGCAGCCAGCAACAGGAGCCGTCGGGGAGAGGGCCAAATGCTGCTACAGGGGAGAGAACGCCAGGCTGCTTTGGAGGGCGGGTTCCATGCTGCCAGGAGAGGAGTGCAGCGAGTCCCATGCCAGCACCTGTGTGATGTCCCGCATGTAGCATCTCCCTCTCTCCCCTCTTCTCGGGCAGCATGGGGACCGATTCAGGCAATATTCAGCCTCCACTGCTGCCAGGAGAGCTGCTGCTGGTGGCGGAGTCTGGAGGGGGGAGATAGCAGCACCAGAGCAGGAGCAGAGCAGCTCCAGCCAGGGGGCCCCCTAAGATAGGGGGACCAGGGGTATTCACCCCCAGGGCCGGTGCTAGGGTGTTCGGCGCCCCCCTGCAAACTATAAATTTGCACCCTCCCATACTTCACAAAGGGTCAGCGCATAATGCCCCCCAGTAGTAGCATCCTTATACGTAATGCCCCCCAGTAGTAGCATCCTTATACGTAATGCCCCCCAGTAGTAGCATCCTTATACGTAATGCCCCCCAGTAGTAGCATCCTTATACGTAATGCCCCCCAGTAGTAGCATCCTTATACGTAATGCCCCCCAGTAGTAGCATCCTTATACGTAATGCCTTCCAGTAGTAGCGTCCTTTTACGTAATGCCCCCCAGTAGTAGCGTCCTTTTACGTAATGCCCCCCAGTAGTAGCGTCCTTATACGTAATGCCCGGCAGTAGTAGCATCCTTATAAGTAATGCCACCCAGTACTAGAGTCCTTATACGTAATGCCCCCAGTAGTAGCCTTATACGTAATGCCCCCCAGTAGTAGCGTCCTTATACGTAATGCCCCCCAGTAGTAGCGTCCTTATACGTAATGCCCCCCAGAAGTAGCATCCTTATACGTAATGCCCCCAGTAGTAGCCTTATACGTAATGCTCACCAGTAGTAGCATCCTTATACGTAATGCCCCCCAGTAGTAGCATCCTTATATGTAATGCCCGGCAGTAGTAGCATCCTTATAAGTAATGCCACCCAGTAGTAGAGTCCTTATACGTAATGTCCCCAGTAGTAGCCTTATACATAATGCTCCCCAGTAGTAGCATCCTTATACGTAATGCCCCCCAGTAGAAGCATCCTTATACGTAATGCCACCCAGTAGTAGCATCCTTATACGTAATGCCCCCAGTAGTAGCGTCCTTATACGTAATGTCCCCAGTAGTAGCCTTAAACATAATGCTCCCCAGTAGTAGCATCCTTATACGTAATGCCCCCAGTAGAAGCATCCTTATACGTAATGCCACCCAGTAGTAGCATCCTTATACGTAATGCCCCCAGTAGTAGAGTCCTTATACGCTATGTCCCCAGTAGTAGCCTTATATATAATGCTCCCCAGTAGTAGCATCCTTATACGTAATGCCCCCCAGTAGTAGCATCCTTATACGTAATGCCACCCAGTAGTAGCGTCCTTATATGTAATGCCCCCCAGTAGAAGCATCCTTATAAGTAATGCCCCCCAGTAGAAGCATCCTTATAAGAAATGCCCCCCCAGTAGTAGCATCCTTATACATAATGCTCCCCAGTAGTAGCGTCTTATACGTAATGCCTCTCAGTAGTAACGTCCTTATACGTAATGCCCCCCAGTAGTAGTGTCCTTATACATAATGCCCGCACATATACACACCTCATACACACTCCACACACCTCACACACACATACACACTCCACACACCCACAAAACATTTCTCTCTCACCCTCCACTTACCAAGTCTGGCTGGCCGTCACTACAATGCTTACTCTCCCACTGTTCAGCTGCATGGTCCCGTGTTCTGCCCCCTCGTGCCATCGTAGCTCCGTCCTCTCTTCAGGAACCGCACTGCACACACACAACCGCTGTCACAGGTGATTCGGGGGCGGAGAAGGCTTTTCATGCTGCCGGTGCCGCTGCCTGTCATACAGTGACAGGCACAGCAGCCGGCAGCAGCAGCAAAGGGACAGGGCGGCGCAGCAGCCGGGATGCAAAGCAGGGAGAGCGCCTCTCTCTAGCCTGGCACCTATCTGCTTTGCATCCCTCCGCTGAGCGAGTAGCGCCGACCCTGGTCACCCCCTTGGCCCCCCATCCTTACCCCAACTCTGAAATATATGACAGAGGCACTGCACTTACCATGATACTCAATGGTAACTTAGTTCATATCTTAATCAAAACATCATCTTAAATGTGTTCATCAATAAATGAAGTAAATCCACATGCTTTCTTAGGGTGAGTGCAGGGCCTCTAATTTTTTCTTTAAAGAGATGTGGTCAGTCACATACCACATGTACCCCAGATCTAGGAGTGATGAGTGCAGTGGTTTGATGCCACTAATCCTTTTTCAAGCAGTATAATCAATCAAATAGTGACAAGCTGCTGTGTGCTAGCTGATCTCTGATAGTGCAGGGAGGCTGCTGCCGCTTACCAGCAGCAACCTCTACTGCCTGTGCAGGGGCCAGGGGGAAGCGATCACACTGATTGCTCCCCCGCTGTGGATTTGACCCTGGCTGGGGGGCCAAATCTATGAAAAATAGTAGTTTTCAGTCATTTGCATAAGCGGCGTGGCCATGCCGGCCGCGAGTAGGCCATGCCCCTGAAACTTTCAGCTGTATGTGGAGTCACTGGCAAAGGGGGGAGGGCCCCCATGTCTTAAGGGCCCAGGAGGGGAGAGGGCCCCATGTCTTAAGTGCCCTGGGCCTCCCGAAGCCATAATCCGGCCCTGGGTGTCGGGACATTGCCCAGAGCATCACACTGCCTATGCCAGATTGCCTACTTCCCAAAGGACATCCTGATGCCATGTCTCCCCAGGAAAACAACGCACATGCACATGGCTGTCCACATGATGTAATGGCAAACATGATTTATCAAACCAGGCCATCTTCTTACATTACTCCATGATTCAGCTCTGACCCTCATGTGCCCACTGTAGTCACTTTTGCGGTGAAAAAGCGTCGTCAGGGCATCCTGACCAGTCTGATGCTATGCAGCCGATACGCAGCAAGCTGTAATGCACAATGTGATCTGACACCAATTGTATCTAGCATTTATCAAACAATTTGTGCCACAGTAGCTCTTCTGTGTGATAGGACCATACGAGCTGGCCTTTTTCTCCCCATCAATGTGCCTTTGGCACCCAAAGACCTGTCACCGGTTCACCGGTTGTCCTTCCTAGGACCTCGTCTCATAGGTACCACTGCATACTGAGAACACCCTACTAGTGATGAGCGGGTTCGATTTCTCGGAATCCGAACCCCCCCGTACTTCACCCATTTTACACGGGTTCGAGGCATACTCGGATAGTCCAGTATTGCTCGGTTAACCCGAGCGCGCCCGAACGTCATCATCCCGCGAGATTCGGATTCTATATTAGGAGCCGCGCGTCGCCACCATTTTTCACTCGTGCATTGGAAATGATAGTGAGAGGACGTGGCTGGCGTCCTCTGTTTTGTTCAGGGGGCTGCAAAATATCTGTGCTCACTGCTATTGTGGGGATTGGGGACCAGCAATATTATATAGGAGGAGTACAGTGCAGAGTTTTTCTGACCAGTGACCACCAGTATTATACGTTCTCTGCCTGAAAAACGCTCCATATCTGGGCTCAGTGTGCTGCATTTATCTGTGCTCACACTGCTTTATTGTGGGGACTGGGGACCAGCAGTATTATATAGGAGGAGTACAGTGCAGAGTTTTGCTGACCAGTGACCACCGACCACCAGTATTATACGTTCTCTGCCTGAAAAACGTTCCATATCTGTGCTCAGTGTGCTGCATATATCTATGCTCACACTGCTTTATTGTGGGGACTGGGGACCAGCAGATATTCTAGAGATGAGCGCCGGAAATTTTTCGGGTTTTGGGTTCGGTTCCGCGGCCGTGTTTTGGGTTCGACCGCGTTTTGGCAAAACCTCACCGAATTTTTTTTGTCGGATTCGGGTGTGTTTTGGATTCGGGTGTTTTTTTTTCAAAAAACCCTAAAAAACAGCTTAAATCATAGAATTTGGGGGTCATTTTGATCCCAAAGTATTATTAACCTCAAAAACCATAATTTCCACTCATTTTCAGTCTATTCTGAATACCTCACACCTCACAATATTATTTTTAGTCCTAAAATTTGCACAGAGGTCGCTGTGTGAGTAAGATAAGCGACCCTAGTGGCCGACACAAACACCGGGCCCATCTAGGAGTGGCACTGCAGTGTCACGCAGGATGTCCCTTCCAAAAAACCCTCCCCAAACAGCACATGACGCAAAGAAAAAAAGAGGCGCAATGAGGTAGCTGACTGTGTGAGTAAGATAAGCGACCCTAGTGGCCGACACAAACACCGGGCCCATCTAGGAGTGGCACTGCAGTGTCACGCAGGATGGCCCTTCCAAAAAACCCTCCCCAAACAGCACATGACGCAAAGAAAAAGAAAAGAAAAAAGAGGTGCAAGATGGAATTGTCCTTGGGCCCTCCCACCCACCCTTATGTTGTATAAACAGGACATGCACACTTTAACCAACCCATCATTTCAGTGACAGGGTCTGCCACACGACTGTGACTGATATGACTGGTTGGTTTGGACCCCCCCCAAAAAAGAAGCAATAAATCTCTCCTTGCACAAACTGGCTCTACAGAGGCAAGATGTCCACCTCATCATCATCCTCCGATATATCACCGTGTACATCCCCCTCCTCACAGATTATCAATTCGTCCCCACTGGAATCCACCATCTCAGCTCCCTGTGTACTTTGTGGAGGCAATTGCTGCTGGTCAATGTCTCCGCGGAGGAATTGATTATAATTCATTTTAATGAACATCATCTTCTCCACATTTTCTGGATGTAACCTCGTACGCCGATTGCTGACAAGGTGAGCGGCGGCACTAAACACTCTTTCGGAGTACACACTTGTGGGAGGGCAACTTAGGTAGAATAAAGCCAGTTTGTGCAAGGGCCTCCAAATTGCCTCTTTTTCCTGCCAGTATAAGTACGGACTGTGTGACGTGCCTACTTGGATGCGGTCACTCATATAATCCTCCACCATTCTTTCAATGGGGAGAGAATCATATGCAGTGACAGTAGACGACATGTCCGTAATCGTTGTCAGGTCCTTCAGTCCGGACCAGATGTCAGCATCAGCAGTCGCTCCAGACTGCCCTGCATCACCGCCAGCGGGTGGGCTCGGAATTCTGAGCCTTTTCCTCGCACCCCCAGTTGCGGGAGAATGTGAAGGAGGAGATGTTGTTGACAGGTCGCGTTCCGCTTGACTTGACAATTTTCTCACCAGCAGGTCTTTCAACCCCAGCAGACTTGTGTCTGCCGGAAAGAGAGATCCAAGGTAGGCTTTAAATCTAGGATCGAGCACGGTGGCCAAAATGTAGTGCTCTGATTTCAACAGATTGACCACCCGTGAATCCTTGTTAAGCGAATTAAGGGCTCCATCCACAAGTCCCACATGCCTAGCGGAATCGCTCCGTGTTAGCTCCTCCTTCAATGTCTCCAGCTTCTTCTGCAAAAGCCTGATGAGGGGAATGACCTGACTCAGGCTGGCAGTGTCTGAACTGACTTCACGTGTGGCAAGTTCAAAGGGCATCAGAACCTTGCACAACGTTGAAATCATTCTCCACTGCGCTTGAGACAGGTGCATTCCACCTCCTATATCGTGCTCAATTGTATAGGCTTGAATGGCCTTTTGGTGCTCCTCCAACCTCTGAAGCATATAGAGGGTTGAATTCCACCTCGTTACCACTTCTTGCTTCAGATGATGGCAGGGCAGGTTCAGTAGTTTTTGGTGGTGCTCCAGTCTTCTGTACGTGGTGCCTGTACGCCGAAAGTGTCCCGCAATTCTTCTGGCCACCGACAGCATCTCTTGCACGCCCCTGTCGTTTTTTTAAAAATTCTGCACCACCAAATTCAAGGTATGTGCAAAACATGGGACGTGCTGGAATTTGCCCATATTTAATGCACACACAATATTGCTGGCGTTGTCCGATGCCACAAATCCACAGGAGAGTCCAATTGGGGTAAGCCATTCCGCGATCTTCCTCAGTTGCCGTAAGAGGTTTTCAGCTGTGTGCGTATTCTGGAAAGCGGTGATACAAAGCGTAGCCTGCCTAGGAAAGAGTTGGCGTTTGCGAGATGCTGCTACTGGTGCCGCCACTGCTGTTCTTGCGGCGGGAGTCCATACATCTACCCAGTGGGCTGTCACAGTCATATAGTCCTGACCCTGCCCTGCTCCACTTGTCCACATGTCCGTGGTTAAGTGGACATTGGGTACAACTGCATTTTTTAGGACACTGGTGAGTCTTTTTCTGATGTCCGTGTACATTCTCGGTATCGCTTGCCTAGAGAAGTGGAACCTAGATGGTATTTGGTAACGGGGGCACACTGCCTCAATAAATTGTCTAGTTCCCTGTGAACTAACGGCGGATACCGGACGCACGTCTAACACCAACATAGTTGTCAAGGCCTCAGTTATCCGCTTTGCAGCAGGATGACTGCTGTGATATTTCATCTTCCTCGCAAAGGACTGTTGGACAGTCAATTGCTTACTGGAAGTAGTACAAGTGGGCTTACGACTTCCCCTCTGGGATGACCATCGACTCACAGCAGCGCCAGCAGCAGTAGGCGTTACACGCAAGGATGCATCGGAGGAATCCCAGGCAGGAGAGGACTCGTCAGAATTGCCAGTGACCTGGCCTGCAGGACTATTGGCATTCCTGGGGAAGGAGGAAATTGACACTGAGGGAGTTGGTGGGGTGGTTTGCGTGAGCTTGGTTACAAGAGGAAGGGATTTACTGGTCAGTGGACTGCTTCCGCTGTCGGCCAAAGTTTTTGAACTTGTCACTGACTTATTATGAATGCGCTGCAGGTGACGTATAAGGGAGGATGTTCCGAGGTGGTTAACGTCCTTACCCCTACTTATTACAGCTTGACAAAGGGAACACACGGCTTGACAAATGTTGTCCGCATTTCTGGTGAAATACTTCCACACCGAAGAGCTGATTTTTTTTTGGTATTTTCACCAGGCATGTCAACGGCCATATTCCTCCCACGGACAACAGGTGTCTCCCCGGGTGCCTGACTTAAACAAACCACCTCACCATCAGAATCCTCCTGGTCAATTTCCTCCCCAGCGCGAGCAACACCCATATCCTCCTCATCCTGGTGTACTTCAACACTGACATCTTCAATCTGACTATCAGGAACTGGACTGCGGGTGCTCCTTCCAGCACTTGCAGGGGGCGTGCAAATGGTGGAAGGCGCATGCTCTTCACATCCAGTGTTGGGAAGGTCAGGCATCGCAACCGACACAATTGGACTCTCCTTGTGGATTTGGGATTTCGAAGAACGCACAGTTCTTTGCGGTGCTACTGCTTTTGCCAGCTTGAGTCTTTTCATTTTTCTAGCGAGAGGCTGAGTGCCTCCATCCTCATGTGAAGCTGAACCACTAGCCATGAACATAGGCCAGGGCCTCAGCCGTTCCTTGCCACTCCGTGTGGTAAATGGCATATTGGCAAGTTTACGCTTCTCCTCCGACAATTTTATTTTAGGTTTTGGAGTCCTTTTTTTACTGATATTTGGTGTTTTGGATTTGACATGCTCTGTACTATGCCATTGGGCATCGGCCTTGGCAGACGACGTTGCTGGCATTTCATCGTCTCGGCCATGACTAGTGGCAGCAGCTTCAGCACGAGGTGGAAGTGGATCTTGATCTTTCCCTAATTTTGGAACCTCAACATTTTTGTTCTCCATATTTTAATAGGCACAACTAAAAGGCACCTCAGGTAAACAATGGAGATGGATGGATACTAGTATACAATTATGGACGGACTGCCGAGTGCCAACACAGAGGTAGCTACAGCCGTGGACTACCGTACTGTACTGTGTCTGCTGCTAATATAGACTGGTTGATAATGAGATGTAGTATGTATAAAGAAGAAAGAAAAAAAAAAACCACGGGTAGGTGGTATACAATTATGGACGGACTGCCGAGTGCCGACACAGAGGTAGCTACAGCCGTGGACTACCATACTGTGTCTGCTGCTAATATAGACTGGATGATAATGAGATGTAGTATGTATAAAGAAGAGAGAGAAAAAACCACGGGTAGGTGGTATACAATTATGGACGGACTGCCGAGTGCCGACACAGAGGTAGCTACAGCCGTGGACTACCGTACTGTGTCTGCTGCTAATATAGACTGGATGATAATGAGATGTAGTATGTATAAAGAATAAAGAAAAAAAAAACCACGGGTAGGTGGTATACAATTATGGATGGACTGCCGAGTGCCGACACAGAGGTAGCTACAGCCGTGAACTACCGTACTGTGTCTGCTGCGACTGGATGATAAATAATGATATAAAAAATATATATATATCACTACTGCAGCCGGACAGGTATATATTCTATAATGACGGACCTGCTGGACACTGTCTGTCAGCAGAATGAGTTTTTTATTTTATAGAATAAAAAAACACCACACAAGTCACACGACGTGTGTTTAACTTTTACAGGCAGACAGTCAATCACAATACAATATAGTATACTATACTGGTGGTCAGGTCACTGGTCAGTCACACTGGCAGTGGCACTCCTGCAGAAAAAAAGTGTGCACTGTTTAATTTTAATATGTACTCCTGGCTCCTGCTATAACCTAACTGCTCCCCAGTCTCCCCCACAATTAAGCTGTGTGAGCACAGTCAGATATTATACATAGATGATGCAGCACACTGGGCTGAGCACAGATATGGTATGTGACTGAGTCACTGTGTATCGTTTTTTCAGGCAGAGAACGGATTATATTAAATAATATAAAACTGCACTGGTGGTCACTGGTCAGTCACTAGTATAACTAACTAATACTATCAGCAAAATTCTGCACTCTCTGTCTGAGTACTCCTCCTAAGCTCCAGTAAATGAAGTGTCACTGTCTCACTCTCCTATCTATTTCTTCTCTAAACGGAGATGACGCCAGCCACGTCCTCTCACTATCAATCTCAATGCACGTGTAAAATGGCGGCGACGCGCGGCTCCTTATATAGAATCCGAGTCTCGCGAGAATCCGACAGCGTCATGATGACGTTCGGGCGCGCTCGGGTTAACCGAGCAAGGCGGGAAGATCCGAGTCGCTCGGATCCGTGTAAAAAATCATGAAGTTCGGGCGGGTTCGGATTCCGAGGAACCGAACCCGCTCATCTCTATATTATATAGGAGGAGTACAGTGCAGAGTTTTGTTGACCAGTGACCACCAGTATTATACGTTCTCTGCCTGAAAAACGCTCCATATCTGTGCTCAGTGTGCTGCATATATCTGTGCTAACACTGCTTTATTGTGGGGACTGGGGACCAGCAGTAGTATATAGTAGAAGTACAGTGCATACTTTTGCTGACCACCAGTATATAATATATATATAGCAGTACGGTACAGAAGGCCACTGCTCTACCTACCTCTGTGTCATCAATTATACTATCCATCCATACCTGTGGTGCATTTCAGTTTTGCACAGTTTGCTGACCACCAGTACATAATATATAGCAGTACGGTACAGCAGGCCACTGCTCTACCTTCCTCTGTGTCGTCAATTATACTATCCATCCATACCTGTGGTGAATTTCAGTTTTGCACAGTTTGCTGACCACCAGTATATAATATATAGCAGTACGGTACAGAAGGCCACTGCTCTACCTACCTCTGTGTCGTCAAGTATACTATCCATCCATACCTGTGGTGCATTTAAGTTGTGCGCAGTATATATAGTAGTAGGCCATTGCTATTGATATATTACTGGCATATAATTCCACACATTAAAAAATGGATCCACTTCCACCTCGTGCTGAATCTGCTGCCACTAGTCATGGCCGAGACGATTAAATGCAATCAACGTCGTCTGCCAAGGCCGATGCCCAATGTCATAGTAGAGAGCATGTAAAATCCAAAAAACAAAAGTTCAGTAAAATGACCCAAAAATCAAAATTAAAAGCGTCTAATGAGAAGCGTAAACTTGCCAATATGCCATTTACGACACGGAGTGACAAGGAACGGTTGAGGCCCTGGCCTATGTTCATGTCTAGTGGTTCAGATTCACATGAGAATGGAAGCACTCATCCTCTCGCTAGAAAACTGCAGTGCCACTCCTAGATGGGCCAGGTGTTTGTGTCAGCCATTTACAGTAGGTCGCTTAGCTTAGCCATCCAGCGACCTTGGTGCACCTCTTTTTTTTCTTTGCATCGTGTGCTGTTTGGGGACTATTTTTTTTAAATCTGCCATCCTGTCTGACACTGCAGTGCCGCTCCTAGATGGGACAGGTGTTTGTGTCGGCCACTTGGGTCGCTTAGCTTAGCCACACAGCTACCTCATTGCACCTCTTTTTTTTTTCTTTGCATCATGTGCTGTTTGGGGACTATTTTTTTGAAGTGCCATCCTGTCTGACACTGCAGTGCCACTCCTAGATGGGCCAGGTGTTTGTATCGGCCACTTGGGTCGCTTAGCTTAGTCACACAGCGACCTCGGTGGAAATTTTAGGACTAAAAATAATATTGTGAGGTGTTAAGAATAGACTGAAAATGAGTGTAAATTATGGTTATTGAGGTTAATAATACTATGGGATCAAAATGACCCCCAAATTCTATGATTTAAGCTGTTTTTGAGGGTTTTTTTTGTAAAAAAAAAAAACACCCGAATCCAAAACACACCCGAATCCGACAAAAAATTTTCAGGGAGGTTGTGCCAAAACGCGTACGAATCCAAAACACGGCCGCGGAACCGAATTCAAAACCAAAACCCGAAAATGTCCGGTGCACATTACTACACCCTACAAGACCTGACATTTATGAGATGCTCTGACCCAGTCAACTAGCCATCCAAATTTGTCCTTTGTCAAAGCCACGCTTGCCCATTTTCCTGCTTCCAACACATTAACTTCAAGAAGGGACTTGCTGCCTAATATACGCCACACCTTGGCAGGTGCCATTCTAATGAAATAATCTGTAGACACATACAAAATGATGCGGTTTGCATATATTGGAATTCATTTAAACATGTTCAATATATTTTACAGACAAGCCCTGTGCTCAATTCGTGTTTGACTAATATGCTAAAGGTAAGGAGATAATCTGTTACCTGTACTATTCTAATAGCACTCTGTTATGGACATCTATTCTTGAGCAGCTAGATGACGTTTTGCCCATTTTCAGATCGAAACTTGGTTGGTGGGAAGAACTAAGGGGGTCATTCCGAGATGATCGTAGCTGTGCTAAATTTAGCACAGCTACGATCATGTTCCCTGACATGCGGGGGGACGCCCTGCACAGGGCTAGCCCGCCCCGCATGTCAGTGCCGGGTCCCTGCAGAAGTGCAAAGGCATCGCACAGTGGCGATGCCTTTGCACTTCAGGAGTAGCTCCCGGCCAGTGCAGCTTTAGCGTGCTGGCCGGGAGCTACTCCTCGCTCCCCGGACGCAGCGGCTGCGTGTGATGTCACGCAGCCACTGCGGCCCGCCCCCCATTCGGTCCGGCCATGCCTGCATTGGCCGGACCACGCCTACCAAACGTTTCGCCACTTCCCACCCATCGATCGCCTCTGCCTGTCAATCAGGCAGAGGTGATCGCTGTCCTGCTACGGCCTTCCGGCATGTGCAGGCGCATTACAGTGCCGGCGCATGCGCAGCAGGGACCTGTTCGCTCTGCTGCGTTAAAACACAGCGAGGGAACGGGTCGGAATGACCACCTAAGTCAAATGCAAATCGTTCATCTCAAATTTAGACATGCAGTTCACTTACAATGCTGCATAATGTGTATTTCTGTATTTTATATGCTGAAATTGTTTCTCATCTGAAGCAGTGAATGGATCATCAAAGTGTAAAGTACTGTGTGATGCCATTATGTGATTCTACTTTAGCACAAATGCATCCGTTTGTACAGAGAAGTGAAGGGATTTGCAGAACACAACCCTACAGAAACAAAACTAAAACAGGGTTAACAGCGGTGTCCTTAACCTCCTTTATTCCTGTGGAGCTGCCCGGTGTATCCTTAGGATGCTCCTGGTTCTGATCTACATAGCAGGGCTAATGGCACCACCCCAAGGTGTAACATCATGGTGGCACTGATTTAGGGAGCTGGTCTGCACAGGGCAGCTCAGAACCCTGTTACGGCACAGGTAAGACACCTGTCTCTTCTTACTGGCAGTTGCTCTTTGATTTCTTTGGCCCAGTGCACTGATTCAGCACCCAGATCCACACACACAGCAGAATTATTGACTTGGTAAGAGAAGCTGGTCCCATTGGTTTGGCACAGCAGCTCAGTTCTTTCCCTTATGCTACATGTTGTGGCCGCAGCTCTAGTAAAATCATATTTAAATCTAACTCTCTCTGCACATGTTATATCTGCCCCACCTGCAGTGCACATGGTTTTGCCCATTAGCTAACAAATTTGCTGGTGCGATCAGGTCTGAATTAGGCCCAAAGTGCAGTCTCAGTTCATGGCATACTTGCCTACCTGACCCTCTCCATGAGGGAGAAAATGCTCTGTTCCTGGACTTTCCTGGTAATGTATGATTGCCATCACCTGTGGTGAGCTAGTTAATTGATAAGAAAGGTGTTTCACCTTTCACCTGGAGAGGGTCAGGTAGGCAAGTGTGGTTCACGGGTTAATGAGTATTTGGAGTGGTTAGTTAATCACCAGCAGAAATGGAAACAGGTGTATGGAAGCTCCAACATTACCTCTGTAGCGATGAAATGGCTGCAGCTGGCATGTGGCAAATCTCCTGATAGAGTGGAGTCTATTCATGGAGCAGAGAAAAGCCTTGTTTTGCGGTAAACAGGGTTTTTCTCTGCTTAGTGGCTTTCCCAGAGCAGGTTACCGTGGAGCAGTTCCTGATTTCTCCAGGGGCATCCCCACTCCGTGGCTGAATCGCATCTCCGTTAAAGGAACTTCCCACTTCTCCTATATGTTCAAATTCGCCAGCTCCGGATAGCGTGGTCTGAACAATGTGATGAAATGGAAGAAAAGTTGTTTCCTTCCCTGTCTTCCCTGTCTTCTGCCTGGCATCCATTCTGCTTCGTCCCCTTGATGTCCAAGCAGCCACTGCAGTCTCCCGGAGCTCAGCAGCCGATGCATCCGCTGGAAGGACCTGCCTTTGCCTCCACGCTTCTCCCACTGTATGCCAGTAAATCCAGCTACTCTGTGCAGGGAGAGTGACACAACTGCAGCCGACAGCTCACAGTGTCCCGTTGAAGTGGCACACCTGACGCTCGTAGCAGTTTTTAGATTTAAATGAGAGAGAGACGATGTGATGTAGAGGTAGGTGCACAATACAACCAGAATACTGCCTTCAATTCGTTTCATCTCCTTGGCAATGGAGATCTTCTCAAGACTAATAGGTCCTACACACTGGGCGACATGAGTGAAAGATATGAACAATCTTGTTCATTAATGAACGAGATACCGATGAATGATGCGCGGCCTCGTAACCGGACATAAGAACGTAATTGTAGAATATAGGTATTTTATTTTAAAGCCACATATGTGGCATAGCAAGAAGTATACAGCCAATGGCAATAATGTGGTCCTTTCTGTTTCCTCTTCCCAGACACCCTGGCACACATTAGATATTTGATGTTCTGAATATGGTTTAGGTGAATTATAATGGTACAGTTCATTTACACTAACTGAAACCATTTCTTTGTTATCTTCTAGACAGATGCTCCAAACCAACTTAAGAACTTGCAGAAATTATCATGTGAAGTAAGAATTGAATATTCCATTTGCTCTTAATAGGTCAGATGATAGATATATTGGCTGTCCATTATTTATTTAGTCCATTATTTAGGTAGTTGGGTTAAGTGAAAATCAGAAATTATTTTGAATAAACTTTAGAAGAGAGAGCTGCTTAATTTTTGTGATGTTTAATCCTAAAATTGCATTTACTCAGAAAATGATGATCATACACTACTCCAGAGGCATCATGGGATGTGGTGACACCTGGTGCACACTCTATTAAACCCCTCATGCGCCAGAGGCTAATGCGGCCAAAAAGGGAACATGGTCTAATGAATGGGGCGTGGCATCGCCAGGAATCCTGGTGACTTCACTCATGGTGCAGCCCAGCATCCTCAGAGATACTGGGCTGCCCCCAGAGACCAGTATCTGCAGTGTCGGCTCTTCCTCTGATAGGAGTTGGCTGCTGCAGAAGAATGTGACACCGGCTCCTGTCACTGTGGAGAAGCCAGCATTTTGGTGTCTGTATTGATCCCTAATATCTGTGAATTCTCTTATACAGCATGTATTATAAGTAGAATTTATTTATTTTTTAAATCCGTGTTTGTTCCCCCCCCCCCCCCCCCCAATTCATAAGTCTAGGCTATTAGTGAAAAAATCAGGAGGACAAATATTTTGGGGTCTATCAAGGTACAAGCTCCAAGTTTTGTTTTCCAGAGCTTGATACATATACAGTCAGCCTACAAAAACTGCAGTTTTCTGAGATTTGACCGCATTTTAGTGTTAGTACATCTCATCCCAGATGATTAGACTCTCAGGAAACTTGCAGATGCCTGCATCTTGCATGGTTTTACATTTTTGGTTTTTAAATGACTGGCCCTTTTAAAATATCTGGAAGACTCACCAATGCCAGAACAGGCGAACTAAGGGTATAGCACCAACATTCTTAAATAACTACCATCATATTACTCATTTAGTGTCTGATATATCAAAGGTATCATTGTGGTTAAATACCATTTGTGGAGTCCACAGCAGATATTTGACATATTTGTTGCAGTCCTGCAGCAAATCAATCCCCATAAGTTTCTATGGGCTTGCGATCTGGTCAGGGCCGGTGCTAGGGTGTTCGGCGCCCCCCTGCAAACTATAAATTTGAGCCCTGCCATCATTTACAAAGGGACAGCGCGCTGCAAAAAGGGGTGTGGTCTCACAAGAAAGGGGCGGTGCCACACAACAGTACTCCCATTTCAAATCTTATTCAACACGCATAGAAGTGCTGTTTATACAAATAGCCCCTGTAGTAGCGCCGCTTATACACATAATAGCCCCTGTAGTAGCACCACTTCTACACATAATAGCCCCTGTAGTAGCACCGCTTCTACACATAATAGCCCCTGTAGTAGCACAGCTTATACACATAAAAGTCCCTGTAGTAGCACCGTTTATACACATTAGCCCCTGTAGTAGTACCGCTTATACACATACTAGCCACTGTAGTAGTGCCGCTTATACACATACTAGCCACTGTAGTAGTGCCGCTTATACACACAATAGCCCCAGTGGTAGTGCCGCTTATACACACAATAGCCCCAGTGGTAGTGTCGCTTATACACATACTAGCCCCTGTAGTAGCACTGCTTATACACATAATAGCCCCTGTGGTAGCGCTTCTTACACACACAATAGCCCCAGCAGTAGTGCTGCTTATACACACAATATACCCTGTAGTAGCGCTGCTTATACACATAATATCCCCTGTAGTAGCGCTGCTTATGCACATAATATCCCCTGTAGTAGCGTTGGTTACATATAATGCCCTCAGAAGTGCCATTTATACAAATTATGCCCCCCCCCCTCTCACACACACACACACACACACACACACACACACACACACACACACACACACACACACCCCTACCTAGCCGGATTAAGGGAAGGGTGACAGCGGTGGCCGTCCAAGGGCCCCAACACACAGCGCGTTTGGAATCGGAGGAGTTTCTCCCTGCTTGTCCCAGTGTCCTGCTTGCCTTATAGGAGTTCTGTGCAGAGGGGAGTGCCATCCCTGGCTGCCTGCCTGCTCCCTCTATATGAGTGTATCCTGCTGCAGCAGCGGTGGCTTCTTCCTGGCAGCAGTGAGAGCAGCGCCGCTCATCTCACTCTCCTCTGCTCCTGCATGCTCTGGCGCTGAGTGGTTCCCCCCCTTTCCCGGCTATAAGGATCTGCCAGGGCGGCTCTCCCTCTCCCTCTCCCTCTCCCTCTCCCTCTCCCTCTCCCTCCCCCTCCCCCTCCCATCTGACTGGCTGGCCAGATCTGCAGTAGCACTAGCAGTTTCTCTCCTCTGCCCTGCAGCCTGGTCCCGTGTAGCTACGCCCCTCGGTGCCATGTAGACCCGCCCCCTTTTTTGCCAGGACACGGACACTGCAGCCGAGGGGGGGGGGCGTAGGTGGAGGCTGCAAGTTGCCAGTGCCACTGCCTGTCAAACAGTGTGACAGGCACAGCAGCAGCAGGGTCCCAGGTGCAGCTTACCTGCTTTGCATCCCTTTGCTGAGCGGGTAGCGCCAGGCCTGGATATGGCCATATAGATCAAGCATCAGAAAGCGTAGATTTCCAGAACATGGGCCCTCATTCTGAGTTGTTCGCTCGCAAGCTGCTTTTAGCAGCTTTACACACGCTAAGCCGCCGCCTACTGGGAGTGAATCTTAGCTTCTTAAAATTGTGAACGGAAGATTCGCAATATAGCAAAAAGACATCTCTGTGCAGTTTCTGAGTAGCTCGAGACTTACTCTGCCAGTGCGATCAGTTCAGTGCTTGTCGTTCCTGGTTTGACATCACAAACACACCCAGCGTTCGCCCAGGCACTCCTCCGTTTCTCCAGCCACTCCCGCGTTTTTCCCAGAAACGGTAGCGTTTTTACGCACACACCCATAAAATGGCCTGTTTCCGCCCAGAAACACCCACTTCCTGTCAATCACATTACGATCACCAGAACGAAGAAAAAACCGTGAGTAAAATACCTAACTGCATAGCAAATTTACTTGGTGCAGTCGCACTGCGGACATTGCGCATGCGCACTAAGCGGAAAATCGCTGCGATGCGAAAAAATTTACCGAGCGAACAACTCGGAATGACCACCATGGGGGGGTAAATTCCGAGTTGATCGCAGCATCAAATTTGTTAGCAGTTGGGCAAAACCATGTGCACTGTAGGGGGGGGGGCAGATGTAACATTAGCAGAGTTAGATTTGGGTGGGTTATTTTGTTTCTGTGCAGGGTAAATACTGGCTGCTTTATTTTTACACTGCAATTTAGATTTCAGTTTGAACACACCCCACCCAAATCTAACTCCCTCTGCAAATGTTATATCTGCAACACCTGCAATGCAAATGGTTTTGTCCAACTGCTAACAAATTTACTGCTGCGATCAACTCTGAATTACCCCCTTGGTCCTGAAAGCTGATGCTACCTGTAAGTACAGTAAGTGTGCACTTGGACAAACATCCCATCTAACTCTACTGTCTTCTCACTCCTGTGTGTCCTCCATAGTTAGCTTCACCACAGTAGATCAATAGTAAACTGTAACATAAAGACATGTGTTGTATGAAAAGTAAAAACTTTACATAAGAAAAAATTGTTAATCACACTTCACTTTAAACTCCAACCCAATTAGTGCATTTAACAACAGCAGCAATTCATTATTTCTGTGTGATATGGGTTGATAGAGCATCAGTGGGTTTAGTAAGAAATACCTACAATCAAAATCCCGACAACAGTTGACCGATGGTCAAAAACCAACAAGGTCAAAATGCCAACATTTAAAATACTGACAAGGGGGTAATTCCGAAATTATCGCAGCAGCATATTTGTTAGCAGTTGGGCAAAACCATGTGCACTGCAGGTGGGCAGATATAACATGTGCAGGGAGAGTTACTGTATGTTGTCCATACACTTGTGCGATGCCCCATGACGCGACATCGGGGCATCGCACCGGCAGTTCACCTGAACTGTCAGAGTGATTACCATGCGATCATGTGATAGATGTGAGGGGCACGTCACCGCCAAGTGGGAGCGGCTTGTCGCCACTGCCGGCAGGTGCCCATCGCGCATCGCAGTGCGATATATCGCATGTATTTTTTTTAAAAACATGCAATCGCACTGCGATGTGATAAATATTAAGTGCAGCACTTACTATTTTGCAACGCGATATTCGAGCAGCGTGCCCATGCATCGCGTCGCATGGTGCTCAATATGAGCATACAATCATGCGATTGATCGTACAGATGTAATGAAAATCGAAGGATTGTATAAGTGTATTGGTGCCCATACACTTGTGCGATTGCATTCGACGCGATATTGGGCCCGATTTCCATTGAATCTCACCTTGAGATAAATCGCATTGAAAGTGCTTTTTTTTTGTGCATTCGATGCGCATACAATCTTGCGATTTATCGCATGCTCCTTATGACTGTAAATTGGGTGACCATAAATGGGAGGAGGGGAGTGTCTGGGAAGTGAGCTAAATACCTCACAGACCGCACATCGTAGTGCGATAATTCGAAAGTGGTAAACAGCATACGATCGCACCGCAATTCGATAAATATTAAGTGCAGCACATACTATCATGAGACGCGAGATTCGACCGGCATGCCTGCGCATCGCGTCGCATGGTACCTAAAATGTGCATACAATCCTTTGATTTATCTCACAGATGCGGTCGAAATCGAAGGATTGTACCTGATATCTCACAAGTGTATGGGCTACATTAGATTTGGGTGGGGTGTGTTCAAACTGAAATCTAAATTGCAGTGTAAAAATAAAGCAGTCAGTATTTACCCTGCACAGAAACAAAATAACCCGTCCAAATCTAACCCTCTCTGCAAATGTTATATCCCCCCCCCCCCCCCCCTGCAGTGCACATGGTTTTGCCCATCTGCTAACAAATTTGCTGCTGCGATCAACTCTGAATTACCGCCATGGTCAACATACAGATATTTAAAATGTCGACAGGTCAAAAAGTTTTCATTGATTTTTTTTGTGTATGTTGACATGGACACCGTATAAGTGTACTGGCTCGCTGCGCTCGTCATGCTTCAGGCACGATGCCTAACTGCGCTCGGCACACTATTATATTCCCCCTCCAGGTCCACTGAGATGGTAAAGTATGAACAAGTCTATCATTTAAAAAATCATGAAAAACCTGTGTCGACTTTTTGACCTGTCGACAGTTTAAATGTCTGTATTTTGACCTTGTCGGTATTTTAAATGTCAGTATTTTGACCGTCAGTCAATGGTTGTCTGTATTTTGACCATCGGGATTTTGATTGTAGGTAAATTGACCACATCCCGCATCAAGACCTGGAAACACTGGTTGATTAAAGGGGGAAAGTTTAGAGGAGCATTTATGTGATATGTACTTCTATATTCTGCATTTTCGCACGTGCCCCCTTGATTGACAGGCTGAGGGCTTTTGGGGGCGGGGAAGGGGTGGCGACCGGGTCTATTCCTCAGAACAAAGGCTTGTCGTCTCCATTTTGTGGGAGTACCAAAGTCAGTGCAATTTACTGATCTCAGCTGCGGATCTGAGACAGATCATTCAAGCAGTCAGGAGGCGTCTATTTACACCAGACGCCTCCTGCTGCATTAGCATGTTAGCTGTACGTTATTGCATAGCAGCTTCCCTGCAACTCTGTAATATCGTACAACTCTGATTCAGGCCCATGATATACACCACAGTCATGTGACATGTGCAAAACACTTGGGTACAGCCGTGTACCTTTTTTATATGGTCACATTATTAACGGATTCATTTGACTCATAAAAATATGTAACATTTATGTATATTTACTGTAAGATCATTTCTGCATTCTTTGTTTCTGAAATATTTTATTTTGTTGATATAGCTTGGAAAAACAGAGATGAATTTCCCAAGTATTGTACAAATTTTGGTAAGATTTTTGTATCATCCATTGTCAAAGTTTTTGTATTTCTTTAATATGCGGTGGGCCATTTAATGCACAGTAAATTTATGACCAACAGTTACTGTATAATAGTATTCAAGTTTGTTTTTTATTTTTTTTATTAAATGAAAACTTGATTCCCCTCTTGAAGCATGGAGAAGGACACATTTATAGAGATAGGTGGATGGGGAAATAGAAAACCTAAAATCTCTCTATAGGGAGATTTGAATTCTCTTTGTATCATTAGAAAATTAATGTCAAATTCTGTCCAGCAAAGCAGGTGATTCTTTTTATGCTAACTCATCTCTATTATCCCTCCACTGTGCTCATTCAAAGACATATTGCTAATTATTCCTATAGTTTCACACAATGAGGGGTCAGTCCGAGTTGATCGCTCACTAGCAACTTTTTGCAGCGCTGCGATCAGGTTAAAACTCAGCAAAACTGCGCATACGTATGCACCACAATGCGCAGGCACGTCGTACGGGTACAAAGAGGATCTGTGGTGGGCGATGGATTTAATGAAGAATCCATTTGCACAGTCGATCGCAAGGTGATTGACAGAGGGCATTTATGGGTGTCAACTGACCGTTTTCTGGGAGTGTTTGGAAAAATGCAGGCGTGTCCTAGCGTTTGCAGGGCGGGTGTCTGACGTCAATTCTGGGACCAAAAAGACTGAAGTGATTGCAGCTAGTCCAGAGCTACTCAGAAACTGCAAAAACTTTTTTGTGCCGTCGGCTGCAAAAGCGTTCGCACACTTGCAAAGCGAAAATACACTCCCCCATAGGCGGTGGCTATCTGATCGCAGGACAGCAAAAAGTTGCTAGCGAGCGATCAACTCGGAATGACCCCCAATATTTGGAATACTCTAAAAGAATCCCCCCATTTTTTTCATTTTATTGCACTCCTTTGAACTTTATTTCTTTGTGATAATCTTATTCCCGTTGTTTAAATATCAAAAAAGTTTCATATTGACACTTTTATTTACTGTTATATTTTTTAAATGCCAGTTAATAAAAC
This sequence comes from Pseudophryne corroboree, assembly GCF_028390025.1. Taxonomy (NCBI): domain Eukaryota; kingdom Metazoa; phylum Chordata; class Amphibia; order Anura; family Myobatrachidae; genus Pseudophryne; species Pseudophryne corroboree. The sequence continues at coordinate 137,427,156 of NC_086452.1, forward strand.
ATTGTTAACTAACTTCCATTTTCACAGAAAAAGTGGAACAGTGTATTTATATTAGAGATGTGCGGGTTCGGATTTACTCGGTTCTTAACGTCAAAATTACAGCGAGTTCGGATTTATCTGTATTTTTCTTATTGACTATCCAAAACATGGGACATCCGATAGCCAATAAGATGCCGTTTTGAGATTTGGGTAAATCAGAACCCATACGTCTCTAATTTATATAGTGTATTTAATAAGAATGGCCTCCTGATGGACTAATGGCAAAGTCCCACCCTCTGAACTCTCCTCCCAATTTCCAGTGGTGTCATCTGAGGAGTTGCAGGCTGCACTGGGTGACACCAATCGAGGAGGTGACACCAAATAGCAGAGCTGCTTTGCTATTTTAGTGTCACTCCCTCAGATGGTGTCCCCGAGCAGCAGTGATGGATGCAATGATCCACTGTGCTGGGAGAGGCTGTGGGCTGCCCAGCAGCTCCTAGAGCGCTGTGCAAGCCCCCAGCAAGATGAGAATGGGGCATGACATGCAGCCAAGTGCCAAAAAAGTCACAATGAGTAAACATTGCTGAGGCTTACTTGGAAGCCATGCAGAGATATGGTAATGCAGCAGGAGGCATCGGGTATAATCGGATTACTGCTGCATGCATGTATGTATGATCCAGTGGTGTGTCCGAGGAAGCAGCATTATGTAATTTGCAACACCATTGGACGGATGAGTGAATCATGTGGTCACACAGGATGGCCGCTGCAGCTACTTCCAAGAGGCCAGGAAATCTCTGTTTGGAAGACGGAGACCCTCGCCTTGCCACAAAATGGAGACGACATGCCTGCTGTTGCCAGCCCCTCCCCATCCCCAAATGGCTGCAGACTGTAAATCACTTGAAGTCTGCAGCTATAGTGCGTCTGACGATGCAGGACCTGCGCATTACGGGTCCAGGTCATGCACAAAGCACCAGCCATCAGTACTTTCCATTTGTGTCGGGACCTGAATCAGGCCCCATGTTTGAAGTTGTAAAACCGACACCATTAAAATGCTTTCAATTGCAATATTAACGTGTCAGCATGCCGAGTCTGACTACACAGGCCTGAGGAGGGAGGGGGGGTGCTTTCTCCCCCCCATCCCCCGGTATCTTCCCAGCACACTAAAAAATTACCTGTAACCATACCTGAACCTATCTGGTAATAGAATTTGTGATCCAACCTGAATGAGCTCCTAAGTACACAACTCGGCCAATGTAATGAAGTCTGATATTGCAAGTCAGACACAAACCAGCTCTAAAACTCTCAAAGAATTTAGAGGTGGGGTTTTTTTTGCCGAATTTGTTATGAAAATGTTAGAAATCAATTATAAGCACATTTGCAAAACATAAACACTTTTCAAAACAGTTTGACACACCAAAAAAAAAAACCTTTAATCAATAAAAATGCTCCACGTACTGTACAGGTTATTTTTGCATTATTTTCCCCAAGAAATGTGTATTAGAGTCATATAAATGTAAAAGTTGCACAAGCAGTTCCAGCTGAATCCAGTGATATGTGACATGCCTATATTCTGTGTATAATTTCCAAATACTCCACGTACCGTACTTGTTGCTGTTGTTTTTTGATTTTAAATGCACAAATGCATCATAGACGAAAATTAATGTACTTAGTCACACAAGCAGCTTATGCTGATTTAAATTCTATGCAGTGTGGCTATAGTCAATGTGCAATTGCGTCTGTATCTAATTATGTTACAGTCAGTGGCGCCGAGAGAGGGGGGGATGGTACAAATTACCTTGGCCCTGGACTGATGGAGGGGCACCCGGAAGCAGCAGCTGCAGCTTTTCTTTTCTTATTAGCACATGCTACTGTGTGCTAAGATGCGGTGTGGCAAGGGGAGTGCTTAAAATAAAAATGTTGTATTTTTTTCTAATGGTGCATGGACACACCTCCTGTGAATAGGCCATGCCCCCTGAAAAGTACCTGAGCCCAGCCTGGCCCTATACTGCCCTGGCTGGGAGGCATGCCATGCTCCTGTTAGTGATATCCCTTTTCCACTAGCTCCTTAAAACATGGGTAAATGCGCGGGGGCGCGCATTTACCCGTGTTTTTCCCTAGTGGAAACGGGTTCCCCGGCAAATTCCCGGATCAAGTGATCCGGGAATCCTACCCGGGTAGCTAGCCGGGTTGAACACGTGTTCAACCCAGCTAACTGTCTAGTGTGAACGGGAACCATGTCGATCCCGGTCACAGTGTATGGGGAGGACGGCGCTGGGAGATCATGTGATCTCCCAGCGTTGCCGCGTCACTAGCAGCGTCACCAACCCGGCAATATGCCGGGTTGGTGAGCGCTGTTGAAAGGGGGCTGTAGCACGGGTCGCAGCGGTGTCAGGCGACACGGCTGCGACCCGTGCTTATAGTGGAAAAGGGGTATGAGTGTATCATGTGCTAGACATGCCCCCAAAGTAGTGTGGCCATGTCCCCATCATGCTGTGGTCACACCCTCCAGGGCGGTGCGTGGGGTCCCAGAAAGTTGTTGTACCGGGGCCCAGCATTTCTCTTGGCAGCCCTGGTTACAGTGTATGGCTGGAATACATTGTAGCATAACATTTTGAATGTAAATACAGTTCCTATTACACACAGAATATAGGCATGCTGCATATCATTTTAAACTAGAGATGAGCGGGTTCGGATTTACTCGGTTCTTAACGCCAGAATTATCGCAAGTTCTTTTTTTCTGGATTTTTCTTAGTGGCTAACCAAAACACGTGACGTTCGTGAGCTAATAACGAGATTTGGGTAAATCCGAGTAAAACCGAACCCACTCATCTCTATTTTAAACAGCAGGAGCATTGTTATGCTACAATGTATTTCAGCCACACACTGTAACATAGTTAGATACAGTAGGAATTACACACTGAACATAGACATGCTGCATATCATTTAAATCAGATTAAGTTGCTTGTGCTTCCTGGAGGACTGGAGATTATTTAGGGTGTGTGCTGCTTTAATCACTGCTGATCGGTCAGCACGGCAGAATCCCCACCTCCCCTGCAGCCACTGGGGAAGTGTAAATTAACCCCCCCAAGCCACCCCCAGACCCCCTAAACCCCCCCCCCCTGTATGCCTGGGGGCTGTCCCGGCTTTCTAAATGAAAGCCGCGATGGTCATGATGCTTCTGATCGATGTTCCTATGTTTGAATATATATAGATATATAGATATAGATATAGATATAGATATATATATATATATATATATATATATATATATATATAAATAATATAAAATATAATAATATAAAATATAAAATATATAATATATAATATATAATATTTTTTTTTTTCTCTTTTGTTAACAAAAATCCTTTTGCATAGGGTTAAATTCATCTTCACCTAATTCACTCATAAAAAATGACAATTTCTGAGCGTTTCTTTGGGGGGGGGGGGGGAATTGTCAGTTAAGTGGTTAATCATGTGACTTTTGGGGGACAATGGGTAACTTTCTCTGACACTGTGGTCCTCCTATACTAAAAGACACATTTTGTTTGGTCTGTAAATATCAGACGTTTTCTAGTCTAAATACCGCGACACCTCGGATCTTAGGTACTGAAGATGGGAAATATACGCACTTCATTACATTGTCCATGTTCTGGTAAATAGATGCATATTTGTAATGTCCGATGCAGTGCAATACTTTTCCAGGTGGAATTATCGTCTCCCATTACATCCCGGCCCTTTTGTCTTACCATTGACCAGCGGCGGTGTCACGATCCTGACTGTAGTTCTCATATTTGGTGACTTACCCCTGCCGTCAGTCCTGGATCATGTATATTTTTGCTCACTGGGATAAACAGCTTGTCAGTACCATGAGTTTCCGGAGTGCAGAGTTAACGAGCTCCACCTGTGGTGATTAATCTTCTGTGTGAATCTGAATTCAGCAATCTGTAGTTCAGGCCTAAAAGCCAGCATCCTCTGTTAATTTGCAGAAGTTCAGGCTTCAGTGTTCTTTCGGCCTATTAGGCCGCACTCCACATCAGAGCCTAGTCTAGAGTTCTCACGTGACAGTGACTGTTCACCTGACCCAGAGCTGTCCAATCCTGTGCCAACCTGAGACTCTCTGAATCACCTGACACTGCTCCCTAATCACCAAGGACCAGGAAGTATAAGTCAGGAAACTTGCGTTGGAGACTCTGCCAGTTCCTTGTGTCACACACAGCTCTGTGTGAGCTTTGAAGCTGAGCTCCCTAAAGGTAACACTTGTACTTCGGTTCCTGTAAAACTCTGCTCTTTTGCTACCCAGTCTGGATTACCATTGATATCTAGTATTTCTACAGTCTCATCTTAAAGCCACAGCTGCAGTATTCTTCAGTCTCATCATAAAGCCACAGCTGCAGTATTCTACAGTCTCATCTTAAAGCCACAGCCGCAGTATTCTTCAGTCTCATCTTAAAGCCACAGCCGCAGTGTTCTTCAGCCTTGTCTTAAAGTCACAGCCACAGTCATCGTTCTACTTTCAGTTGTGTTTCCAGTTATATCCGGTACCAGCCCGGATTACAGTTGTGTTCCAGTATACCGGTACAACAGCCCGGTTCACAGTGCGGTCCCCAGTCTCGCCAGTAACCAGCCCGGTACTCAGTCTCACCAGTAATCAGTCTGGTTCTCAATCTCGCCAGTAACCAGCCCAGTTATGCGCAATTCCAGAGAACCTATTTCATAGTAACCTTGAGTACACAAGCACCCACTCCTGTGACAGTATATCTAGTTCAATCTCGCCAATACATTCACCATCCTGCTATCAACACCAAATCCCTGGTGATCCAGTGGTCAGGATACGGCTTCCTCTGCCAAGTCCTGGGTTCGATCCCCGGTCAGGGATTGCTCCTTCTTCTCACTGATTCCTACAGACCAGCCTAATATACACATAGTCCTCCAGTAGCCCGAACAGACTTCACTAACACTGGGTTCACAAAAACCATGGCCATGACAGGCGGCTCCTACTTTTTTCAGACATGGGGGCTGCATGCCAGAGAGGTAAAGGACCCCGGACTGATTAAGTGTGAATGCACAAACCCCTGACTTCTATGGACTGCATCGGCTGCAGCCCATAGAAGCTAGATTGGGCTGACGATCAGGCATGGAGTGGCTTTCTACTTGCTCTCTGCTAATCGCAGCCTGGTCTGGAAAGAAACATCTCCCAATGGGACTGCCTGTCCTGTGGGTGACTGGCTGGTAGGATTTCCAATAGGGCGCCACTGAGCCAGTGCAGTCATACAGACTGCAACCGGCTCACCTGATCTCACTGAAGTGGCGGATTTTACTGAGGGGCGGGCTGCTGTCTTGCTGCCCATAGGTAAAATCCACCACTTCCATGGACTGATGAACATCAAGGATTTTAGAGATATTTTTTCTGTAACCCTTTACAGCTTTATGCTGTCAACATTTTTTAATTTGGAGTCTAAGTTTAGACTTTAGATGTAATTTGTTTGAGACATGATTGACATCCAGCAGTGTTTGACATCCAGCAGTGTAAGTGGTTTTTACAGGGGAGGACAACTCTAACCAACACCTCTTGCTTATTGATTTTACTCCAGGTTACCAAACTAATGTTGCCAGTTAGCTTAGGCTGGGTACACACCTACATGATGTCAGGATGATTTGCAGCATCAGAACGACAAATCCACTACATCGTGCAGGGTGTATGCTTGATTGCATGCTCCCACGGGTCGTATGCAACATCTTCTGGTTGGCCATGCTGCATGGCCAACCAAAACATATTACATGCAACTCAGTACAGTTTAATAAAGGACAGAATGAAGTTCATTCCATCATTCATTAAATCTTCCAGTGTGTACAGGCAATCAGGGATGGTCCGGGGTGAAGGCAAATTGCCCACCGTCTTGGTGTGTACCCAGGCTCGGGAGCTCACCAACTTTTTCCAACCTATTCAAAAACACACAAAGGAAGGCAATCTTTACCAGTATAAACGCCACAATATAACATAAAAACATATACATGGGCAGTACGGATGGTGTAATGGTTAGCATTACTACCTCACAGCACTGAGGTCATGGGTTCAATTCCCACCATGGCCCTAACTGTGCGGAGCATTCTCCCCGTACTTGCGTGGGTTTCCTCCGGGTACTACGGTTTCCTCCCACAATCCAAAAATATACTGGTAGGTTAATTGGCTTCCAACAAAAATTAACCCTAATGTGAATGGGTCTGTGTGTACATATGATAGGGAATATAGATTGTAACCTATTTTCCCTCTCTGACCACCACCTGCTTTCCTTTAACCTATCTCTCTCGACTACCCCATCTCTACCTCCCAAGGCTACCATCACTAAGCGTAACATTGAGGCTATTGACACCACATTCCTTTCCTCCCTGATTGACTCACTTCTCTCTCCTATTCTCTCTCTCTCATGCCCTGAACAAGCCACTTCCATATACAATGTATCCCTCACTTCTGCTCTTGACTCTGTTGTCCACCAACCACTATTCACCCTCGCAAATTAACACCTCAACCCTGGCACACCAAATGCACCAGATATCTGCAAAAATGCTCACGTACTGCTGAGCGTCACTGGAGGAAATCACGCTCTACGGCAGACTTCCTCCATTTCAAACTTATGCTCTCATCCTTCAGTGCTGCCCTTTCTCTTGCCAAACAGTCATACTTCAAGAACCTCATCTCCTCCCAGTCTTCCAACCCCCGGCGCCTCTTTGCCACTCTCAACTCACTCCTCTGCCCACCTCCATCTCGTCTCCCTTCCTCTCTCTCTGCTCTTGACTTTGCTACTTACTTCACATCCAAAATTTACTCCATACATAAGGACATCACATCACACCAGACCATCAGTAACCAGCTTTCTCCCATCCCTTACTACCCCTCCCCATCCCTCCCACCAACTCTGACATCTTTCTCCCATGCATCTGGAGAGGAAGTCATGGCCCTCATTCATTCCTGTCCCCTCACCACCTCCCCATTTGACCCTATCCCCTCCCATCTCCTCCGCTACCTCTTCCCTTCTGCTCGTTCCCATCTTTCCCACCTTCTCAATCTCTCCCTCTCATTAGGTTCTGTCCCCTCTGCCTTCAAGCATGCACTCATCTCTCCTATTCTTAAAAAACCTACCCTCGTTCCAAACACTCTCTCCAACTACCGACACATCTCTCTCCTCCCTTTTGCCTCCAAACTCCTTGAGCGTATTGTCTACAAACGCCTTATTTCCTTTCTTTCCTCACACTCACTACTTGACCCATTCCAGTCTGGCTTCCGTCCTCTCCACTCCACTGAAACTGCCCTTACAAAAGTATGCAATGACCTCCATGCTGCTAAATCTAAGGGACATTACTCTATACTTATTCTACTTGATCTCTCTGCTGCTTTTGACTCTGTGGACCATCCTCTCCTACTGCAAATCCTTCACTCCATTGGTCTGTGTGACACTGCCCTCTCTTGGCTGTTTTCCTTCCTCTCTGACCGTTCATTCTCTGTCTCCTCTCATGACTCCCCCTCCCTTCCACTAACTGTAGGTGTACCCCAAGGTTCTGTCCTTGGTCCTCTTCTCTTCTCTCTCCATACATCCTCACTAGGTAAGCTCATTAGTTCTTTTGGTTTCCAATATCATCTCTATGCTGATGACACCCAAATCTATCTTTCCTCTCCAGACCTCTCCCCTGCTCTCCTCACTCGTATCTCCAACTGTCTCTCTGCTACCTCTTCCTGGATGTCCCAGCGCTTTCTTAAACTTAACATGTCTAAGACCGAGCTGATCATCTTCCCTCCCTCCCGCATAACCTCACCTCCTACAATCTCATTATCTATTGATGGCACTACTATCTCCTCTAGCCCCTAAGTGTGCTGTCTTGGAGTAATCCTTGACTCCTCCCTCTCCTTCAAACCACACATTCAGCACCTCAAACAATCCTGCCGTTTTCATCTAAAAAATATTTTCAGGATCAGACCCTTTCTGACTCAGGATGCTACTAAGACTCTTATCCACTCACTGGTCATCTCCAGACTGGACTACTGTAATCTCCTCCTGACTGGCATTCCTGACAAATACCCCTCTCCACTCTATCCTCAATGCTGCTGCCCAGCTCATTTTCCTCACCAAACGCACTACGTCTACCTCTCCTCTCCTACTAGAATTTCACTGGCTCCCCTTCCCTTTCAGAATCCATTTCAAGCTTCTCACACTCGCTTACAAAGCCCTCACCCACTCCTCTCCCATCTACATCTCTGATCTTATCTCTCTTTACACTCCCACCCGTCCTCTTCGCTCTGCTAATGCACGACAACTCTCCTGCCTACGGATTACTTCCTCCCACTCCTACCTCCAAGATTTTTCACGTGCTGCACCACTTCTCTGGAATTCCCTACCTCTCCCCCTCAGACTCTCCACCTCTCTACAAAACTTCAAACGGGCTCTCAAGACCCACTTCTTCACCAAACCCAGCCAAATCTCATCCTAACTCTCTGTTCCACACTCTCTATGTACCCCATCTGTGTCACCCCTGTCTGTCTACCCCTTCCCTTTAGATTGTAAGCTCTCACGAGCAGGGCCCTCTTCCCTCATGTGCTCATCCTTTTGTCTTACTTTAATAATCTTCAACTGTACCACATCCAGCAGTCTTCTGCCACCTGATACTTATTCCAGTGTCATCTGCTGATGTAACTATGTTTATTTACCCTGCACTTGTCCTATACTATCATCAACTGTAAGTTGCTGTTTTCCTGTTTGATTATTTATATACTCTGTAATTGGGCGCTGCGGAACCCTTGTGGCGCCATATAAATAAAGGATAATAATAACCTCCACTGGGGCAGGGACTGATGTGAATGGCCAAATATTCTCTGTAAAGCGCTGCGGAATATGTGTGCGGCTGTGCGCGCTATATAAATAACTGGTAATAAAATAAGAATTTACTTACCGATAATTCTATTTCTCGTAGTCCGTAGTGGATGCTGGGGACTCCGTAAGGACCATGGGGAATAGCGGCTCCGCAGGAGACTGGGCACATCTAAAGAAAGCTTTAGGACTATCTGGTGTGCACTGGCTCCTCCCCCTATGACCCTCCTCCAAGCCTCAGTTAGGATACTGTGCCCGGACGAGCGTACACAATAAGGAAGGATTTTGAATCCCGGGTAAGACTCATACCAGCCACACCAATCACACTGTACAACTTGTGATCTGAACCCAGTTAACAGCATGATAACAGAGGAGCCTCTAGAAAAGATGGCTCACTACAGCAATAACCCGATTTTTTGGTAACAATAACTATGTACCAGTATTGCAGACAATCCGCACTTGGGATGGGCGCCCAGCATCCACTACGGACTACGAGAAATAGAATTATCGGTAAGTAAATTCTTATTTTCTCTAACGTCCTAAGTGGATGCTGGGGACTCCGTAAGGACCATGGGGATTATACCAAAGCTCCCAAACGGGCGGGAGAGTGCGGATGACTCTGCAGCACCGAATGAGAGAACTCCAGGTCCTCCTCAGCCAGGGTATCCATTTTGTAGAATTTTACAAACGTATTTGCTCCTGACCAAGTAGCTGCTCGGCAAAGTTGTAAAGCCGAGACCCCTCGGGCAGCCGCCCAAGATGAGCCCACCTTCCTTGTGGAGTGGATATTTACAGATTTTTGGCTGTGGCAGGCCTGCCACAGAATGTGCAAGCTGAATTGTACTACAAATCCAACGAGCAATAGTCTGCTTAGAAGCAGGAGCACCCAGCTTGTTGGGTGCATACAGGATAAACAGCGAGTCAGATTTTCTGACTCCAGCCGTCCTGGAAACATATATTTTCAGGGCCCTGACAACGTTTAGCAACTTGGAGTCCTCCAAGTCCCTAGTAGCCGCAGGCACCACAATAGGTTGGTTCAGGTGAAACGCTGAAACCACCTTAGGGAGAAACTGAGGACGAGTCCTCAATTCCGCCCTGTCCGAATGGAAAATCAGATAAGGGCTTTTACAGGATAAAGCCGCCAATTCTGACACGCGCCTGGCCCAGGCCAGGGCCAACAGCATGACCACTTTCCATGTGAGATATTTTAACTCCACAGATTTAAGTGGTTCAAACCAATGTGACTTTTGGAACCCAAAAAACTACATTGAGATCCCAAAGTGCCACTGGAGGCACAAAAGGAGGCTGTATATGCAGTACCCCTTTTACAAACGTCTGAACTTCAGGAACTGAAGCTAGTTCTTTTTGGAAGAAAATTGACAGGGCCGAAATTTGAACCTTAATGGACCCCAATTTCAGGCCCATAGACACTCCTGTTTGCAGGAAATGTAGGAATCGACCCAGTTGAATTTCCTCCGTCGGGCCTTACTGGCCTCGCACCACGCAACATATTTTCGCCAAATGCGGTGATAATGTTTTGCGGTTACATCCTTCCTGGCTTTGATCAGGATAGGGATGACTTCATCCGGAATGCCTTTTTTCCTTCAGGATCCGGCGTTCAACCGCCATGCCGTCAAACGCAGCCGCGGTAAGTCTTGGAACAGACAGGGTCCTTGTTGGAGCAGGTCCCTTCTTAGAGGTAGAGGCCAAGGATCCTCCGTGAGCATCTCTTGAAGTTCCGGTTACCAAGTCCTTCTTGGCCAATCCGGAGCCACGAATATAGTGCTTACTCCTCTCCATCTTATCAATCTCAGTACCTTGGGTATGAGAGGCAGAGGAGGGAACACATACACTGACTGGTACACCCACGGTGTTATCAGAGCGTCTACAGCTATTGCCTGAGGGTCCCTTGACCTGGCGCAATACCTGTCGAGTTTTTCCCAATGGTTTATAATCATGTGGAAGACTTCTGGGTGAAGTCCCCACTCTCCCGGGTGGAGGTCGTGCTGAGGAAGTCTGCTTCCCAGTTGTCCACTCCCGGAATGAATACTGCCGACAGTGCTATCACATGATTTTCCGCCCAGCGAAGAATCCTTGCAGCTTCTGCCATTGCCCTCCTGCTTCTTGTGCCACCCTGTCTGTTTACGTGGGTGACTGCCGTGATGTTGTCCGACTGGATCAACACCGGCTGACCTTGAAGCAGAGGTCTTGCTAAGCTTAGAGCATTGTAAATGGCCCTTAGCTTCAGGATATTTATGTGAAGTGATGTCTCCAGGCTTGACCATAAGCCCTGGATATTCCTTCCCTGTGTGACTGCTCCCCAGCCTCGCAGGCTGGCATCCGTGGTCACCAGGACCCAGTCCTGAATGCCGAATCTGCGGCCCTCTAGAAGATGAGCACTCTGCAACCACCACAGGAGGGACACCCTTGTCCTTGGTGACGGGGTTATCCGCTGATGCATCTGAAGATGCGACCCGGACCATTTGTCCAGCAGGTCCCACTGGAAAGTTCTTGCGTGGAATCTGCCGAATGGGATTGCTTCGTAGGAAGCCACCATTTTACCCAGAACCCTTGTGCATTGATGCACTGAGACTTGGCTCGGTTTTAGGAGGTTCCTGACTAGCTCGGATAACTCCCTGTCTTTCCCCTCCGGGAGAAACACATTTTTCTGGACTGTGTCCAGGATCATTCCTAGGAACAGAAGACAAGTCGTCGGAACCAGCTGCGATTTTGGAATATTGAGAATCCAATCGTGCTGCCGCAACACTACCTGAGATAGTGCTACACCGACCTCCAACTGTTCCCTGGATCTTACCCTTATCAGGGAATCGTCCAAGTAAGGGATAACTAAAATTCCCTTCCTTCGAAGGAATATCATCATTTCGGCCATTACCTTGGTAAAGACCCGGGGTGCCGTGGACCATCCATACGGCAGCGTCTGAACTGATAGTGACAGTTCTGTACCATAAACCTGAGGTACCCTTGGTGAGAAGGGTAAATTTTGACATGAAGGTAAGCATCCTTGATGTCCCGAGACATCATGTAGTCCCCTTCTTCCAGGTTCGCAATCACTGCTCTGAGTGACTCAATCTTGAATTTGAACCTCTGTATGTAAGTGTTCAAAGATTTTAGATTTAGAATCGGTCTCACCGAGCCGTCCAGCTTCGGTACCACAACAGTGTGGAATAATACCCCGTTCCCTGTTGCAGGAGGGGTACCTTGATTATCACCTGCTGGGAATACAGCTTGTGAATGGCTTCCAAAACTGTCTCCCTGTCAGAAGGAGACATCGGTAAAGCCGACTTTAGGAAAACGGCGAGGGGGAGACGTCTCGAATTCTAATTTGTACCCCTGAGATATCACCTGAAGGATCCAGGGGTCTACTTGCGAGTGAGCCCACTGCGCGCTGAAATTCATTGAGACGGGCCCCCCACCGTGCCTGATTCTGCTTGTAAAGCCCCAGCTTCATACTGAGGGCTTGGCAGAGGCGGGAGAGGGTTTCTGTTCCTGGGAACTGGCTGATTTCTGCAGCCTTTTTTCTCTCCCTCTGTCACGGGGCAGAAATAAGGAACATTTTGCCCGCTTGTCCACGAAAAGACTGCGCCTGATAATACGGCGTCTTCTCATGTTGAGAGGCGACCTGGGGTACAAACGTGGATTTCCCAGCTGTTGCCGTGGCCACCAGGTCTGAAAGACCGACCCCAAATAACTCCTCCCCTTATTAAGGCAATACTTCCAAATGCCGTTTGGAATACGCATCACCTGACCACTGTCGTGTCCATAACCCTCTACTGGTAGAAATGGACAACGCACTTAGACTTGATGCCAGTCGGCAAATATTCCGCTGTGCATCACGCATATATAGAAATGCATCTTTTAAATGCTCTATAGGCAAAAATATACTGTCCCTATCTAGGGTATCAATATTTTCAGTCAGGGAATCCGACCACGCCAACCCAGCACTGCACATCCAGGCTGAGGCGATTGCTGGTCGCAGTATAACACCAGTATGTGTGTAAATACATTTTAGGATACCCTCATGCTTTCTATCAGCAGGATCCTTAAGGGCGGCCATCTCAGGAGAGGGTAGAGCCCTTACAAGCGTGTGAGCGCTTTATCCACCCTAGGGGGTGTTTCCCAACGCACCCTAACCTCTGGCGGGAAAGGATATAATGCCAATAACATTTTAGAAATGATCAGTTATCGGGGGAAAACCACGCATCATCACACACCTCATTTAATTTCTCAGATTCAGGAAAACTACAGGTAGTTTTTCCTCACCGAACATAATACCCCTTTTTGGTGGTACTCGTATTATCAGAAATGTGTAAAACATTTTTCATTGCCTCAATCATGTAACGTGTGGCCCTACTGGAAGTCACATTTGTCTCTTCACCGTCGACACTGGAGTCAGTATCCGTGTCGGCGTCTTGACAATGCTAAATTCCTTTGTCGTATAAACAACCCTTTATGAAGTCTAAGAACACTGTACGCTGCTTACTTAAGAAGTACCGTAAGGGTACGCTATTTGCGTAACGATCGCTCAGCCGTAGGCGAGACGCTCAAGCGTCACGTTCGCTCACGGCCCAGTGATCACAGGACAACACGTTATTGGTTATGACTAGAGTAATGATTCGCTATGGCGTAGCGGACGCTCGAGACCACGAGGAGATCACCAGCGGCGCAGACGCTCACAACGCTATACCTTTATGTCTAAACCTTATACCAATGAAATGCACAGAATACCTTAATGTGAGTACAGGGTGTAAGTGCAACCTTGTGTAACCTGACTAACTACAAAGCTGCTTGAGCGTCACCGACGCTCAAGTGAACACTTAACACTATAGAAAATACACAGATACTGGTTTAGGGTCCAAAGCCTATTAACTGTATTATATCTAATATACTTGTAAAAGGGGATAACAGTACAAATGATACACTACAATATAACAGACTTCCTAACCAAAATACAATTCTATCTAATACAATACAATACTAGTCTAGGGGAGATGTGAGAGAAAAGAGAAAGGAGAGAGAGAGAAATGGAGAGAGATGAGAGAAATTGGCTCACAGTAAGACAATGATTACGGAGAGAAACTTACGCACAAGGGGAAACGATCGCATGCGCCTGGACATCCAGCACCCGATTTTCAGCAATGAGAACCGTTGAAGAGTGAGAGCTGGATGTGGTCGGCCTGCCTATTTATGCCCCACACACAATGCAATCTCATAGTCCCTACAATCCCATTGTCCATTGGACGTCGGAATTCGGCCCTGTATCATAACAGAAGGTCATAGGTTGATTCATACAGGTGGGCTGTGACGATTTCAAACAGCTCAGGTGGGTGGGAAACTAGGTTTCCCGCCGCATACCTGAGTATGAGTAAATAATAGAAATGGACATAAACTTCTTATGTCCATAACTATTCGCACGAGCGATTAATACGCTCCAAACCAACACCGGAATATTGCTAATTAAATACTCTTCCGATGGGTACCAAACACTGCTGCGTGACTCTTGTTAGACCTTTCCCACAATACAAAGAGGGATTCCTCAGCTCAGGGACATTCTATATTAACTAAACTTTCAGAAACTATCAAAGGGACCATGATCTACAAACTACATTAATTGTGAAAATATGTAACGATTGGGTCGCACGCTACGACTACATACTCTTTACCGTAAATATGCATACCGATGCGAGCGGGTGCACGCATCAGCGGGTATGCGCTATCACGGGAAAGCGCACGCATGCGCAGCACGGACCAGCATGAGGAGCAAATATGGCAGCGTGTATAGGGATATTTTTCTGACTTTGACAGTCCACCCTTTGGCAGTCAATAATAACTGCCACTTCCTGAAAACATTTCAAAAGGAGAAAAATATATGTCAGTGGTTAATTCATTTCCATGGTTGGGTGAGGGAGGAGAGAGGAGTAGGTGTGAAGAGGGTATGACCTAGTGAGAAAGCAGAAGCATGTGTGTATGAGTCCATGTTTGGAGGGTCATGTATCATCGTGCCGTACGTGTGGTAAATCAAGCTTCGAGGTATTGCGAAGTATACATTTGAATTCCTTCTTATCCTGTGGTACAGGTCTGTGGATGGGCTGTCAAACTTTACCGAGCTCTTTTCGGATTTTGAACAAAATGGGGAGCACATTTTAGTTGATGATACATGAATGGGGGGATATGTGATTGCTGATATCTGTGCCTGTATTCCCTATCGTCTATGTGTGTCATTTACCTGAGGGTTGTAGAGATGAAGATAAAGAACACTTATGGAAAATGCAATGATATTCTATGTCAGGGAAATGTACATCTGTCGTTGAAGTTGTGTTCGGTATCTGTTGAGAGTCGTCTTCTTTGCGCTGTATTGCTCCTTGGGCATGAGCAAATAGCTTTGTCAGAGCCATCGGATTTACAAAAAATGTTGGGCTAGCGTGAGTTTAAAAATACTAGGGAAACTGGGGATCCATGGCAAAGTTCATCAAGTGTCCATATCATAGGTTGTCAAAACTTCATCTTTGGTGCTTGTCTGTTGTCTGTATAGCGTCTCGTCAACTTCCTCGTCCAAGGGGGTCTTTGTATCTTGGAGAAAAGCAGAAAAACAGGTGAAAGAAACGGACCGTATAATCGCATTTTCATCACATTCTGGTTTCTATCATTGGGTCATAAATCAAATCCAGGTTAATTACGGTTTCCTCACTCCTCAAGCTCATCACTTTTGTACTTTGTTTGCACCTCATTAAAGCCTGCCCGCATCTAAATATCAATCCAATCGATATAACGACACCCAAGATACATAGTAGAAACTTTCCAACATCCATTATGACTCCTTGAGCCCAGTCTCCTAAACCGGAGAACCAATTTCGCGGGTTCAACCATGACACCCAACCAGTCAGCTCATTACCTACAGCAGCAAGGGTGAGATTGTGTTTTCGGCGAAATTCCCACTTCAATTGGAGAATGTCGTCCATCTTTTGGTCTATGACCTCTACCGGATCCTCGGTGCTATTTGTGATATACGTGCAACACTTTATGCCGTACTGTGTTGCCAATGTAACACAATATCCGCCTGTTACTGCTGTAAGATAATTAAGAACCATCCTATGCTGAACTAGTTCTGTTTTGTACGCTTGAAGTTCTCTTCCAGTGTATCTGAACGTGTCATCATACATTTCAGTGATATTATCTAACAAATTGGCGAGTGCGGAAATGTATCTATAATTCATCACTCCTCGAGCGGTACGAGTGAAATCTAACGCTACCAGAACCTGAATCCCGGTGGATTCATGGATAAGATCAGAGGCCGGATGCTCTAACCTTTCTGACAGTTGTCTTTTAACTCGGTGCTCGTAATGAGTGTGAGTATAAGGAGCTTGGGCACCACGGTGTATGTCCTTCATTTTGTCATGTGTAACAGTCATCACTTCAGGCAATACTTTTCCAATATAACACAATCCTTCAGAGTTTGGGGCAAGCCACTTGTACGCCTTTCTCCCGCATATGAAATATGCGTCATCGGGGAGAACATATGGGACGGAGAAGGACATTACCATGTTACAAACCTTCCAGGTGAAATCTCCTGACCCTAATTCTTCCATCTGCTTAATGCACGTATCAGTTTGTACGATATGTGCACAGTATCCTGGTGATACTTCTCCAACTCTAGTAATCCTATTTCCTAAGGTATATCGATACCGGAAAGATTTTCCTCTACTGGCTATGTGGCGTACAAGCTCTGTATCTGTAGGCATTCTATCTGCTCTGTGTGAAAAGGTCATGGTAAGGTTGCTCCATGACACTTCCCAATTTCCCGGCTTACGGGGATTGGAGATATTGAAACATAAGAGGGACCTATCCACATGGTATTGGTGGAGCTTCAAACTAGGAGGGCTGGAGATATTAAACCTCCGGTCCACCGGTCTCCCACCACTTAGCTCAAGTACCTCCCCTAACGTTAAAGGAAATGGCACTAGCCTTGATTTGCTATGACCCTGAGGTACTTGAGAGCATACCCAACAATCTGTTTGGTTTAACACGTTACCCACTAAAGAGTGATAGTCACTCAATGGATGCCGGTCCATATGGATATTAAAACTGGATTGGCATTTCTTTATGCATCCATCTTCAACCAGATTATCACAGAGCCTACAGATAGTTTTCTTCAGCTAACAATCCATCACAATTTCTTCTATCGGATCGTTTTCTGATACTCGCCTTTGCTTGTTGGTTTGGTTGATCTTGGAAAACTACGCCTCCATCATCATAATCGGAACCCATTCCAGAACCTCTCTCGACCTCTATGGTACTCTCGCCGGAACAGACTGCTCTGGTCAACATCACGGTTAACATCAAAATCCGGATCACAGTCTCTTGGGGCAAGTCCATCTTTGAGGAGGAAATAGAGAAGAATGAGAAGGGGGAAAAAGAAATTTCAAGGAAGAGGGGATGGGAAGTGGAGAAAAACCAATAAAAGGGAGAGGGGAGTCGACAACTGCTTTCGGTCTTCAAGGCTCAGGTGCCGCCTCAGTCCTCCTGGAACAGACACTCCAGTGATACAACCTCTACCGTCTGTTCCTTATCACGGGACTTCTCTGGATCAGCAACCTTTTTGCAGTGGGATGAATGGACCCAAGTCTCTCTCTCAGCAACCTTCAATGCTGTGGTGCTAGTCAATAAGACCTGGTATGGTCCTTCCCATCTATCAATAAGACAACCTGAGCGTAGAAAATTTCGTATCATTACATAATCCCCAGGTTCAATGTCATGACAATTACTATCTGGTAAATCAGGAATCACCAACTTCAGATTATCATTTTGATTCCTCAACTGCTTACTCATGTTAATCAAGTACTTTACAGTTACTTCATTGTTACATTTCAAATCATCCTGAGGGTTAATCATGACATGCGGTTGTCGACCAAACAAGATTTCAAAAGGAGACCGATTAAGAGGGGACCTGGGAGTGGTTCTGATGCTATACAAAACAATGGGTAAAGCTTCTGGCCACGTCAATCCTGTCTCTGCCATTACTTTACTCAATTTATTTTTAATAGTGCTGTTCACTCTTTCGACCTTCGCACTCGCCTGTGGACGGTACGGAGTGTGCAGCTTGCTATCAATACCCATTAATTTACACATTCCTTGAAAGACATCACCTGTAAAATGGGTACCCCTATCACTTTCAATGATTCTAGGGATACCATATCTACATACAAATTCCTGCACAATTTTCTTAGCTGTAAACATAGCGGTATTTGTAGCTGCTGGAAAAGCTTCGACCCAATTCGAGAAAACATCTATACAGACAAGTACATATTTCAAATTTCGACATGGGGGTAATTGAATGAAGTCAATTTGTATTACCTGGAAAGGGCCGCCGGTAGGTGGGATATGGGATGGTTCTGTAGGTATTGCTTTTCCAATATTCTTTCTCAGACAGGTAAGGCATGACATTGCTCTTTTACTCGCATGAGAGGAGAATCCTGGGGCGCACCAGTATGCTCTTACCAATTTGCACATCCCCTCCTTGCCTAGATGAGTCAGCCCATGAGCTGCTTCAGCCAGACATGGAAGGTATGCCCTGGGGGCCACTGGTTTACCATGTCCATCCGTCCAGAGCCCTGAGGATTCCTGGCCATATCCCTTTGCCTTCCAGACTGCTCTTTCCTGTGTGGAACACAAATTCTGCATCTCACACAACTTTTGTGTGTTGATGGTATTAAATACCATCAGTTGTGTGGTGTCTGTCTGTATGGGGGTAGCAGCTGCAAGCTTTGCGGCTTCGTCTGCTCGGCTGTTACCAAGGGATACTGGGTCTTGGCTATATGTATGTGCTTTACATTTGATAACAGCCACTGTCGGGTTCCTGTATCGCTGTTAGAAGCCTTTTTATATATGCTGCATGCGCTATCGGTGTACCAGCTGCCGTCATGAAATTTCTGAGGCGCCATAGGGCTCCGAAATCATGTACTACCCCGAAGGCGTATCTAGAGTCGGTGTAGATATTGGCTGACTTACCCTTAGCCAATTCACATGCTCTGGTTAGGGCGACCAGTTCAGCAACCTGGGCTGAGTGAGGTGGGCCTAACGGTTCCGCTTCTATGGTGTCTTGGTCATCTACGACTGCGTATCCAGTACACAAGTCTCCCGAGTCTGACTGTCTATGACAACTACCGTCAGTGTAGAACGTGAGTTCTGCATCTTCCAGTGGATTGTCACTGATGTCAGGCCTTGCGGTAAAATTTTGGGTCAAATATTCCATACAATCATGTGTATCTTCCTTTGCATTAAATCCTCCTTCCCCATCACTCTCACCTTCCACCCTTTGTGCCTGGCCAGGCACACCTGGGAGATACGTTGCAGGATTTAATGCGCTGCATCTCCTTATGGTGATGTTTACTGGGGCCATTAATGCCAATTCCCATCTTGTAAACCTTGCTGATGAGACGTGTCTGGTTTGGGCAGAATTCAATAAGGCAGATACCGCATGCGGTGTATGGATTGTGAGGTTGTGGCCTAGCACGACATCTTCGCTTTTTGTCACTAGCAATGCTATCGCCGCAACGCTACGCAAGCATGTGGGGAGGGATCGCGCTACCGTGTCTAGCTGGGCGCTGTAGTATGCGACTGGCCTGCTGGCGTCACCGTGTTTTTGGGTTAGTACACCTGCTGCGCACCCAGCACTTTCTGTTCCGTATAGTTCAAAGGGTTTCCCATAGTCTGGCATACCTAGTGCTGGTGCCTGCGTTAGGCATTGCTTAAGTCTCTCAAATGCTGCTTCGGATTCGTCTGTATGCGAAATCCGATCAGGTTTGTTTGAAGAGACCATTTCCTGCAAAGGTAGCGCCAATATGGAAAACCCTGGGATCCAATTACGGCAATACCCACACATTCCTAAAAACGTCCTGATCTGTTGCTGGGTTTGTGGCAGTGTCATGTCTCTAATGGCTTGGATTCTATCAGCGGTCAGGTGTCTCAGTCCTTGTGTTAGACAGTGTCCCAAATATTTTACCTTAGTCTGGCATAATTGTAACTTGTCTTTGGAAACCTTGTGACCTGTGTCTGAAAGATGAAACAGGAGCTGTTTCGTATCCTTCAGAGAGGCTTCCAGTGAATCTGAACACAGCAGTAAATCGTCCACGTACTGTATCAATACTGATCCACTCTCCAGTTGGAAAGACTGTAAACAATCATGCAAAGCCTGAGAAAATATACTTGGACTATCTATGAAACCTTGGGGTAACCGAGTCCACGTGTATTGGACTCCTCTGTATGTGAATGCAAACAAATATTGGCTGTCAGGGTGCAGAGGTACCGAAAAGAAAGCGGAGCAGAGGTCAATAACAGTGAAAAATTTGGCAGTGGGAGGAATTTGCATTAGGATGACAGCTGGATTAGGCACTACGGGGAACTGACTTTCAACTATTTTGTTAATCCCCCTTAGATCCTGCACTAGCCTGTAACCCCTCCCCCCACTCTTTTTAACAGGGAAGATGGGACTATTTGCTGTGCTGGACGTTCTTACTAGAATGCCCTGTTGTAGCAAGCGTTCTATTACTGGGAAAACTCCTAACTCCACCTCTGGCTTCAGAGGATACTGTGGGATTTTTGGAGCTATCCTACCATCTTTTACTTGTACAACTACTGGAGCTACATTTGCCATTAATCCAGTGTCCTGTCCATCTTTTGTCCAAAGTGACTCTGGTATCTGAGATGTCATCTCTTCTACTTGGGATGGATTCCTATTTGTCATAATGGAATGTGACATTAATTTTGATGGGGAGTCTAACATGTCTCGTACCTCCTGAGCGTGATTCTCAGGAATGTCCAAGAATACACCTTCAGGAGTACAATAAATGACGCAACCCATTTTACATAGTAAGTCTCTACCCAGGAGATTAGTTGGTGCCGATGCAGCCAGCAAAAAGGAATGCTTGGTATGCAACGGCCCTATTGTAATCTCGGCTGGTTTGCTAACAGGGTAGTGCTGGACTACTCCTGTTACTCCCATGGCTGGAATTGTCCTACCAGTGGTTCTCATGCCCACTGTCGAATTTATCACTGACTTGGCCGCCCCTGTGTCTACAAGAAAGTTTAAAGTTTTACCAGCTACATTGATTGCAATCTCTGGTTCACTTCCAAGACTGGCAATCAACTTAACTGGCTGCAGATTACAGGTATGGCCACACCCCTAGTGGGTATGCTGACCTCCCTGAATCCCGCTGGCAGCGACTACTTGTGAGGGGGTTAGCTGGGAACTACCAGAGGCATGCCAATCTCTGTTCGGGGGATATCTTTTTGTTTCCCCTGTATGTGGCTCGAAACTCCGCCTCTGTGGACCCTGCTCCCAATGTCGTGTGTCGTGTCGTCTAGGGGGTTGAAAAGATCTTTGTACACTCTTTGTTCTACATTCTCGTGCATAGTGTCCCGGTCTGTTACAAGAAAAACATGTTATTACACTTGCCTTACCCACAGGATTCGGTGGTACATACGCAGGCTGCCTTGTGGTCAGCGCCTGTATACTTACTGACATCAACTTATCACTTTGCGACTCCCTGTGCCTAGTGATGTTTCTGTCGTGATCAATAGCAGCCTCTCTCAATGTGGACACTGACAGACCTCGCCAGCATGGTTGCGTGGTCTGTACCCTAGTCTTTTAATGTTTCTTTTAAACCATCCATCAGTACAGATACTGCTACTTCTCGGTGGTTTGGGTTGGTCTTAATGTCTTCTATACCAGTGTACTTTGCCATTTCTAATAGTGCCCGGTGAAAATATTCTGATGCCGTCTCGGACTCTTTTTGTCTAATGGAGAATATCTTGTTCCATTTAACAACGGCTGGGAAATACTCCTTTAGCTGTAAATTTATCCTTTTTACATTATCCTTGTTGTACACGTCTGTAAGCGGTACATCTTTATCCAATGCACAGTCAGCTAAGAATTGAGTTGCGTCGACATTGGAAGGTAAACAAGCTCTTAGCAGTATCTGCCAATCCTTGTTGTTGGGTTCTACAGTGTTGCCTAGATCCCTGATGTATTTTTGGCTAGCAACTAAGTCCTTCCTGGGGTCAGGAAATTCGGACACTATTCTTAATTCCATTCGGGAAAATGGAGTGTACATGGCAATGTTCCTTATGGGAGTGGCTCCAGACACATCTGTTTTTCCATTGGGAACTGCTATTACCCTTACAGGAGCAATTCTAACAGCCTCTTCCTGTGTAGATTCTACAGCTTGTTGTGGTACAATTGTTTCAGTGTAGTGCATGGTGCCGTACTTACCCGTTGACACGACCTCACCTATCCCTCCGCTAGGGGCTTTCGCTAATCTCGTGGGTGTCGCTGTGCCTACTGTGGTCTCTGCTATGGTGGCCGCAAGAGAGAGAGCTGAAATTGTTGCTGAATCGTCTTCTTGATCACACTCCTGAGGAAAGTTCAAAACAGGGTACAACTTGCACGGGTTAATAATTGCATGAGTTACTTGGTTAACATCATTTACATTTACAGGGTTACTAAGTGTTTGTGTTTTACAACCCAGTGCGTTTCTCTCCGCAATCAACTTCTCTCCTGCAATGTATGGTGGAGGAGGGGCTGTGGCTATCAGCTTACTGACTGCCCCAGATCCTGCCGCCAGAGCCAAACCTCTCTGTATCTCACCTTCCTGGTGCCATAACTGTAAATAATCATGATGCTGAATTCGTCTCTTTGTTGATTTTACGAGACATATCCTCCTCCTTAAATTTTGTAACACTTCTGGACTGAAGCTACCTATTCTTGGGAATTTGTCCCTGTCTTGTACAGTCATTCTCTCCCATTCATCACATAAAACCTCTGTGTGACTTCCGTATTTTTCACACATGATGTATCTTGCCGACCCGACTGGTCGGTTCTCTGAATCAACCCGAACCGAGGTTGATCGCCCCCTACCTGAACAACTGGCCCCCATAATCTGCAGGTGTTGCTTATTCCTCCTTGGATCTTTATATCAAGGTTTTCAGCGAACCCTTACAAACAAACCAAGATGTCCTGGGCAGGCCGGCGGTGGCGGTTTACCAAGTACCCCACTTACTTCTCGCCCACGTTGGCCAGTACTGCAATCACTGTAACCAGAGCTGCTGTACCCAACTCAGGGCCCCTGTGAACCTGTGTTTACTGGAACATATGAGGGTTACCCGCAGGACACTTACTCTTTCCAGTAAAGGTGGGGTTGTTAGATAGTTCCTGAGTGACCAGCGAACTTCCCTTCCAAAAATAAAAAATTACACAAATCACGTCAGAATGTACAAATAGCGTTTGTGACCACTTTACTCTAATGGTATTAGGTCAGATTACTAACTACTGCACACAATTACGTGCGGTCCAATCGTTCAGTACATAAGCACTACTTGTCATGTACTGAAAGATCAATGGAATCGATGTTTCCGGCCGCGATTCCTTCAGCAAGAGCTTGTATGGCCTATATGGGTTCTGCACCAACACCCCAGGCGTTGTGCCTCTTGTACCTTTATAGCGGACCTCTTTGTCTATTTTACCTGTTACCTTATGACCTCCTGGTCTGTTACCGTCTGTTAATGACCTCCTGGTCTGTTACCTTATGACCTCCTGGTCTGTTACCTTATGACCTCCTGGTCTGTTACCTTATGGTCCGCTATACTCTAATGCTCGAATATTATTTAACCAGGGATGCCTCCCTAGCCACCGTATATGTCACTTACACGTGTGTCCCTTGACGAGTACCCGACTTTCCTTTTGGTTCAACCTCTAAGTTATATAAACTTATGTGATAAAAACACACTCACTCAACACATGTACACTTTGTTTCTATATCTATTTCTGCGCAGAAATTTTCTTCAGCCCAGCAGTGTTACCAATTTGGAGCAGGATCTGTTAAACTAAATTTCAGATTTTTTCCAAAAATAGATTTGCGTTATTTACCGCGTCGCGTTATTTACCGCTGTGCGTTACTTATCGCCTTTGCGCTAATTATCGCTTTGCGCTAATTCAACTTTTCGTGACTTGAGCTACGTGGGCGTAACCGGACGCTACGTTGCGTAACGTACGCTGCGTGCGTCTGCCTTTGGATTGCGTACGCAAGTCCTTTGTTAGAGACACGTGTACGCAAAACAAAGATCCACCGTAACACAATTTCTACTTTTATCAATGTAGATGATCCCTGATCATCTACCGCACACCACACTGACTGCCTTGTCTCCCAGACAAGCCGTGTGTTGGTCTATATTTTAACTATTACCTCTACTATGAAATAACAGCAAATCTCTTTTAGCACTTTCTATCAACTATAAAAATTGGCAAACAGGAATAGTGATATACGAAATTGAAAAAGAAATGCAGATATATATGTATGCGTGCGTGTATACGCAAGACAGAAGAGAAATAAAACAGTTTTAAAAGACACAAGCGTTTTGTTCTTACTTCCGGTTCCCGGATTCCTTCAGCACTCTTTATCTAAGCGAAGCAGACGCTTATCCCGTCAGCACAGCGAGACAACCTCCCGCCCTTTGCTGGGGGGATAATGTCTGCTGATCTACCTAGTGCAGATATGAGAAGGATAGGACGAGTCCCCCAATTGACAATGCTAAATTCCTTTGTCGTATAAACAACCCTTTATGAAGTCTAAGAACACTGTACGCTGCTTACTTAAGAAGTACCGTAAGGGTACGCTATTTGCGTAACGATCGCTCAGCCGTAGGCGAGACGCTCAAGCGTCACGTTCGCTCACGGCCCAGTGATCACAGGACAACACGTTATTGGTTATGACTAGAGTAATGATTCGCTATGGCGTAGCGGACGCTCGAGACCACGAGGAGATCACCAGCGGCGCAGACGCTCACAACGCTATACCTTTATGTCTAAACCTTATACCAATGAAATGCACAGAATACCTTAATGTGAGTACAGGGTGTAAGTGCAACCTTGTGTAACCTGACTAACTACAAAGCTGCTTGAGCGTCACCGACGCTCAAGTGAACACTTAACACTATAGAAAATACACAGATACTGGTTTAGGGTCCAAAGCCTATTAACTGTATTATATCTAATATACTTGTAAAAGGGGATAACAGTACAAATGATACACTACAATATAACAGAGACTTCCTAACCAAAATACAATTCTATCTAATACAATACAATACTAGTCTAGGGGAGATGTGAGAGAAAAGAGAAAGGAGAGAGAGAGAAATGGAGAGAGATGAGAGAAATTGGCTCACAGTAAGACAATGATTACGGAGAGAAACTTACGCACAAGGGGAAACGATCGCATGCGCCTGGACATACAGCACCCGATTTTCAGCAATGAGAACCGTTGAAGAGTGAGAGCTGGATGTGGTCGGCCTGCCTATTTATGCCCCACACACAATGCAATCTCATAGTCCCTACAATCCCATTGTCCATTGGACGTCGGAATTCGGCCCTGTATCATAACAGAAGGTCATAGGTTGATTCATACAGGTGGGCTGTGACGATTTCAAACAGCTCAGGTGGGTGGGAAACTAGGTTTCCCGCCGCATACCTGAGTATGAGTAAATAATAGAAATGGACATAAACTTCTTATGTCCATAACTATTCGCACGAGCGATTAATACGCTCCAAACCAACACCGGAATATTGCTAATTAAATACTCTTCCGATGGGTACCAAACACTGCTGCATGACTCTTGTTAGACCTTTCCCACAATACAAAGAGGGATTCCTCAGCTCAGGGACATTCTATATTAACTAAACTTTCAGAAACTATCAAAGGGACCATGATCTACAAACTACATTAATTGTGAAAATATGTAACGATTGGGTCGCACGCTACGACTACATACTCTTTACCGGAAATACGCATACCGATGCGAGCGGGTGCACGCATCAGCGGGTATGCGCTATCACGGGAAAGCGCACGCATGCGCAGCACGGACCAGCATGAGGTGCAAATATGGCAGCGTGTATAGGGATATTTTTCTGACTTTGACAGTCTATATCTGCCATCTGAGGTAACGGGCGCTTTAGAGCCCCTGACGGCCTATGAGACGTCTGGACAGGCACAAGCTGAGTAGCCGACTGTCTCATGTCAACCACTGTCTTTTATACAGAGCTGACACTGTCACGTAATTCCTTCCAACAGTTCATCCACTCAGGTGTCGACCCCCTAGGGGGTGACATCACTATTACAGGCAATCTGCTCCGTCTCCACATCATTTTTCTCCTCATACATGTCGACACAAACGTACCGACATACAGCACACACACAGGGAATGCTCTGATAGAGGACAGGACCCCACTAGCCCTTTGGGGAGACAGAGGGAGAGTTTGCCAGCACACACCAAAGCGCTATATATATACACAGGGATAACCTTATTTCTCTATCGTCCTAGTTAATGCTGGGGTTCCTGAAAGGACCATGGGGAATAGCGGCTCCGCAGGAGACAGGGCACAAAAAGTAAAGCTTTTCCAGATCAGGTGGTGTGCACTGGCTCCTCCCCCTATGACCCTCCTCCAGACTCCAGTTAGATTTTTGTGCCCGGCCGAGAAGGGTGCAATCTAGGTGGCTCTCCTAAAGAGCTGCTTAGAGAAAGTTTAGCTTAGGTTTTTTATTTTACAGTGAGTCCTGCTGGCAACAGGATCACTGCAACGAGGGACTGAGGGGAGAAGAAGTGAACTCACCTGCGTGCAGGATGGATTGGCTTCTTGGCTACTGGACATTAGCTCCAGAGGGACGATCACAGGTACAGCCTGGATGGTCACCGGAGCCGCGCCGCCGGCCCCCTTGCAGATGCTGAAGTTAGAAGAGGTCCAGAATCGGCGGCTGAAGACTCTGACAGTCTTCTAAAGGTAGCGCACAGCACTGCAGCTGTGCGCCATTTTCCTCTCAGCACACTTCACACGCTGTCACTGAGGGTGCAGGGCGCTGGGGGGGGGCGCCCTGGGAGGCAAATGTAAACCTATATACTGGCTAAAAATACCTCACATATAGCCCCCAGAGGCTATATGGAGATATTTAACCCCTGCCAAACTTCACTAAAGAGCGGGAGACGAGCCTGCCGTAAAAGGGGCGGGGCCTATCTCCTCAGCACACAGCGCCATTTTTTCTCTCACAGAAAGGCTGGAGAGAAGGCTCCCAGGCTCTCCCCTGCACTGCACTACAGAAACAGGGTTTAAACAGAGAGGGGGGGCACAAATTGGCGATATAAATATATATATATAAAGATGCTATTAGGGAGAAACACTTATATAAGGTTGTCCCTATGTAATTATAGCGTTTTTTGGTGTGTGCTGGCAAACTCTCCCTCTGTCTCTCCAAAGGGCTAGTGGGGTCCTGTCCTCTGTCAGAGCATTCCAGGTGTGTGTGCTGTGTGTCGGTACGTGTGTGTCGACATGTATGAGGACGATGCTGGAGGAGGCGGAGAAATTGCCTGTAATGGTGATGTCACTCTCTAGGGAGTTGACACCGGAATGGATGGCTTATTTAGGGAATTACGTGAGAATGTCAACACGCTGCAAGGTCGGTTGACGACATGAGACGGCCGACAAACAATTAGTAACGGTCCAGGCGTCTCAGAAACACCGTCAGGGTTTTTTTTATAAAAAACGCCCATTTACCTCAGTCGGTCGACACAGACACAGACACGGACACTGAATCCAGTGTCGACGGTGAATAAACAAACGTATTCCTCATTAGGGCCACACGTTAAGGGCAATGAAGGAGCTGTTACATATTTCTGATACTACAAGTACCACAAAAAAGGGTATTATGTGGAAGTGAAAAAACTACCTGTAGTTTTTCCTGAATCAGATAAAATAAAATGAAGTGTGTGATGATGCGTGGGTTTACCCCGATAGCAAATATTGGCGTTATACCTTTTCCCGCCAGAAGTTAGGGCGCGTTGGGAAACACCCATTAGGGTGGATAAGGCGCTCACACGCTTATCAAGTGGCGTTACCGTCTCCAAATACGGCCGCCCTCAAGGAGCCAGCTGATAGGCAGCTGGAAAAATATCCTAAAAAGTATATACACACAGACGGTGGTTATACTGCGACCAGCGATCGCCATCAGCCTGGAGATGCAGTGCTGGGTTGGCTTGGTCGAATTCCCTGACTAAAAATATTTTATTGATATAGAGCATTTAATAGGATGCATTCTATATATATGTATGCGAGATGCACAGAGGGATATTTGCACTCTGGCATCAAGATAAGTGCGTTGTCCATATCTCCCAGAAGATGTCATGGACACGACAGTGGTCAGGTGATACAGATCCCATACGGCACATGGAAGTATTGCCGTATAAAGGGAAGGAGTTATTTGGGGTCGGTCCGTCGGACCTGGGGGCCACGGCCACAGCTGGGAAATCCAACCTTTTTTACCCCAAGTTACATCTCAGCAGAAAAAGACACTGTCTTTTCAGCCTCAATCCTTCCGTTCCCATGTGGGCAAGCGGGCAAAAGGCCAGTCATATCTGCCCAGACATAGAGGAAAGGGAAGTAGACTGCAGCAGGCAGCCCCTTCCCAGGAAAAGAAGCCCTCCACCAGTGGGGGGGTAGTCTCAAGAGTCTCAGCGCGCAGTGGGATCACTCGCAAGTTGACCCCTAGATCATACAAGTATTATCCCAGGGGTACAGATTGGAGAGTCGAGACATTTTTTCCTCGCAGGTTCCTGAAGCCTGCTTTACCAACGGCTCCCTCCGACAAGGAGGCAGTATTGGGAAAAAATTCACAAGCTGTATTTCCAGCAGGTGATAATCAAAGTACCCCTCCTACAACAAGGAAAAGGGTATTAGTCCTCCACACTATATTGTGGTACTGAAGCCAGACGGCTTGGTGAGACATAGTCTAAATCTGAAATCTTTGAACACTTACATAAAAAGGTTCAAATCAAGATGGAGTCACTCAGAGCAGTGATAGAGAACCGGAAAAAAGGGGACTATATGGTGTCCCTGGACATCAAGGATTACCTCCATGTCCAAATTTGCCCTTCTCAACAAGGGTACCTCTGGTTCGTGATACAGAACTGTCAATATCAGTTTCAGACGCTGCCGTTGAATTATCCACGGCACCCCGGGCCTTTACCAAGGTAATGGCCGAAAAGATGATTCTTAAAAGAAGAAAGGCATCTAAATTATCCCTTACTTGGACGATATCCTGAAAGGGACAAGTTTCCAGAGAACAGTTGGAGGTCGGAAAAGAACTATCTAAAGTAGTTCTACGACAGCACGAGTGGATTCTAAATATTCCAAAAATCGCAGCTGTTTTCCGATGATACGTCTGCTGTTCCTAGGAATGATTCTGGGCATAGTCCAGAAAGAGGTATTTCTCCTGGAGGGGAAAGCCAGGGAGTTATCCGACCTAGTCAGAAACCTCCTAAATCCAGGCCAAGTATCAGTGCATCAATGCACAGGAGTCCTGGGAAAAATGGTGGCTTCTTACGAAGCGATTCCATTCGGCAGATCTCACGCAAAAACTTTTCAGGGGGATTTGCTGGACGAATGGTCCGGATCGCATCTTCAGATGCATCAGCGGATAACCCTGTCTCCAAGGACAAGGGTGTCTCTTCTGTGGGGGCTGCAGAGTGCTCATCTTCTAGAGGGCAGCACATTCAGCATTCAGGACTGTGTTCTGGTGACCACGGATGCCAGCCTGAGAGGCTGGGGAACAGTCACACAAGGAAGAAATTTCCAAGGAAGTGTGGTCAAGTCTGGAGATTTCTCTCCACATGAATATACTGGAGCTAAGGGCAATTTACGATGCTCTGAGCCTAGGAAGACCTCTGCTTCAAAGTCAACCGGTGCTGATCCAGTAGGACATCATCATGGCAGTCGCCCACGTAAACAGACGGGGTGGCACAAGAAGCAGGAGGGCAATGACAGCAAGGATTCTTCGCTGGGCGAAAGATCATGTGATAACACTGTCAGCAGTGTTCATTCCGGGAGTGGACAACTAGGAAGATTTCCTCAGCATAAATGAATTCCACCCGGAAAAGTGGGAACTTCATCTGGAAGTTTCCACATGTTTGTAAACCGTTGGGAAAGACCAAAGGTGGTTATGATGGCGTCCCACATGAAGCGCCAGGTCTAGAGACCCTCATGCAATAGCTGGGACGCTCTGGTAACACCGTGGGTGTACCAGTCGGTGTATGTGTTCCCTCCTCTGCCTTTCATACCCAGTGTATGGAGAATGATAGGAAGGAGAGGAGTAAGAACTATACTCGTGGTTCCGGTTTGGGCCAAGAAGAACTTGGTACCCGGAACTTCAAGAGATACTAGAAAGGATCTTGATTCAGCAAGAATCATGTCTGTTCCATGACTTACCGCAGCTGCGTTGACGCCAGGGCGGGTGAACGCCGGATCCTAAGGGAAAAAGGCATTCCGGAAGAGGTCATCCCTACCCTGGTCAGAGCCAGGAAGGAGGTGACCGCACAACATTATCACCGCTTAGGTGAACATATGTTCCATGGTGTGAGGCCAGGAAGGCTCCACGGAAGAATTTCAACTAGGTTAATTCCTACATTTCCTGCAAGCAGGAGTGTATATGGGTCTCAAATTGGGGTCCATTAAGGTTCAAATTTCGACCGGTCGATTTTCTTCCAGAAAGAAATTGGCTTCAGTTCCTGAAGTCCAGAAGTTGTTAAGGGAGTACTGCATATACAACCCCTTTTTGATGTCTCCAGTGGCACTGGGCGATCTCAACGTAGTTTGGGATTCCTAAAATCACATTGTTTTAAACAACTCAAATCTGTGGATTTGATATATCTCACATGAAAAGTGACCATGCTGTTGGTCCTGGCCTCGGCCAGGCGAGTGTCAGAATTGGCGGCTTTATCTCACAAAGCCATATCTGATTGTCCATTCGGACAGAGCAAAGCTGTGGACTCGTCCCCAGTTTCTCCCTAAGGTGGTGTCAGCGTTTCACCTGAACCAGCTTATTGTGGTGCCTGCGGCTACTA
This sequence comes from Pseudophryne corroboree, assembly GCF_028390025.1. NCBI lineage: Eukaryota > Metazoa > Chordata > Amphibia > Anura > Myobatrachidae > Pseudophryne > Pseudophryne corroboree. The sequence goes on from NC_086452.1 coordinate 137,457,944, forward strand.
GGGACTTGGAGGACTCCAAGTTGCTGGATGTTGTCAGGGCCCTGAAAATATAGTTTCCAGGTCGGCTGGAGTCAGGAAATCTGACTTGCTGTTTATCCTGTATGCACCCAACAAGCTGGGTGCTCCTGCTTCTAAGCAGACTATTGCTCGTTGGATTTGTAGTACAATTCAGCTTGCACATTCTGTGGCAGGCTTGCCACAGCAAAAAATATGTAAATGCCCATTCCACAAGGAAGGTGGGCTCATCTTGGGCGGCTGCCCGAGGGGTCTCGGCATTACAACTCTGCCGAGCAGCTACGTGGTCGGGGGAGAACACGTTTGTAAAATTTTACAAATTTGATACCCTGGCAAAAGAGGACCTGGAGTTCTCTCATTCGGTGCTGCAGAGTCATCCGCACTCTCCCGCCCGTTTGGGAGCTTTGGTATAATCCCCATGGTCCTTTCAGGAACCCCAGCATCCACTAGGACGATAGAGAAAATAAGAATTTACTTACCGATAATTCTATTTCTCGGAGTCCGTAGTGGATGCTGGGCGCCCATCCCAAGTGCGGATTATTCTGCAATACTTGTACATAGTTATTGTTACAAAAATCGGGTTATTGTTGTAGGAAGCCGTCTTTCAGAGGCTCCTTTTGTTATCATACTGTTAACTGGGTTTAGATCACAAGTTGTACGGTGTGATTGGTGTGGCTGGTATGAGTCTTACCCGGGATTCAAAATCCTCCCTTATTGTGTACGCTCGTCCGGGCACAGTACCTAACTGGAGTCTGGAGGAGGGTCATAGGGGGAGGAGCCAGTGCACACCACCTGATCTGGAAAAGCTTTACTTTTTGTGCCCTGTCTCCTGCGGAGCCGCTATTCCCCATGGTCCTTTCAGGAACCCCAGCATCCACTACGGACTCCGAGAAATAGAATTATCGGTAAGTAAATTCTTATTATAAGTGTTTTTCCCCTTATAGCTGCTGTATTGTTAATACTGCGCCTAATTAGTGCCCCCCTCTCTTTTTTAACCCTTTCTGTAGTGTAGTGACTGCAGGGGAGAGCCAGGGGAGCTTCCCTCCAACTGAGCTGTGAGGGAAAATGGCGCCAGTGTGCTGAGGAGATGGGCTCCGCCCCTTTTTTTGCGGACTTTTCTCCTGCTTTTTTATGGATTCTGGCAGGGGTTAAAATTCATCCATATAGCCCTGGGGGCTATATGTGATGTATTTTCGCCAGCCAAGGTGTTTTTATTGCTGCTCAGGGTGCCCCCCCCTAGCGCCCTGCACCCTCAGTGACCGAAGTGTGAAGTGTGCTGAGGAGCAATGGCGCACAGCTGCAGTGCTGTGCGCTACCTTGGTGAAGACAGGATGTCTTCTGCCGCCGATTTTCCGGACCTCTTCTGTCTTCTGGCTCTGTAAGGGGGCCGGCGGCGCGGCTCTGGGACCCATCCATGGCTGGGCCTGTGATCGTCCCTCTGGAGCTAATGTCCAGTAGCCTAAGAAGCCCAATCCACTCTGCACGCAGGTGAGTTCGCTTCTTCTCCCCTTAGTCCCTCGATGCAGTGAGCCTGTTGCCAGCAGGTCTCACTGAAAATAAAAAACCTAAACTAAAACTTTCACTAAGGAGCTCAGGAGAGCCCCTAGTGTGCACCCTTCTCGTTCGGGCACAGAGATCTAACTGAGGCTTGGAGGAGGGTCATAGGGGGAGGAGCCAGTGCACACCAGATAGTCCTAAAGCTTTCTTTAGATGTGCCCAGTCTCCTGCGGAGCCGCTATTCCCCATGGTCCTTACGGAGTCCCCAGCATCCACTTAGGACGTTAGAGAAATAATATTTGGAGCATACATTCCTTATAACTGTAGGCGTCTGTCCTTCTGTTTCTTTATTTATCCACTAGTTCAATTGTATCAATTCGATCTCAGTAGTTATGTGGAAACAAACAAAAAAAAAACCCAATGTGTAGTATTGTTTTATACAATCTCCTTTTTATCAGGAAAATCCCTATCCCAAAGATACTAAGAAATAAGCTGGAAGAGAGACAGATATGCAGGTGAGGAGCCTACCCCAACTCACAGTAAAGCCAAGTATTCGTGCACATAAAAGGTTTCTTTATTCTTCTTCACCCCTTTTCTGTGTGTTCCACCATAAAATGTTAAATGGGAGCGTACCCAACTCACTTTAAGATATAAATGAGTGAAACATATATACATCTCCTGGTGTAACAATTCGCAAGCGTACCACACTCACGAGAGAAACGGCAAAGGAACTCCCATCTGGGTTTCCTTTAAATCCACAATCACTCTTTTATTCTGAGCACAGGCAAGTAGTTCCAATAATCCCAAATGGATAAATAAAGTGCAGATTTGCCAACTAGTCCATATGTTAAAGTTTTATTGCACAAAAATTCCCATAGCTGGGATGTATACAGGCACAAAAATAGAAAATGTATATACACATACAGTAGTAGTCTATAAAAAAAAAAAAAGGCTCATAAAAAAAACAAAAGAAAGTCCAAGAGAAATCTGCACAAACACTGAACACTGAAGTCCGGACACAAACACTGAAGTCCGGACTACTCACAGTGCAGCATTCGGGGGAAAAATACCTTAAAGTTGGTCTCCTGAAGGGAACCGTAGTGTCACAGTGCCCAGTATTGTCAACGCGTTTCGGCTCTACAGGAGCCTTCCTCAAGACATGTGGGCACTGTGAAACCCCATGTTATAAGAATAGAAATGAACTATGCATGATGTCACTTCCTGTACTGTTCATTGGTCAGGACCTAGTTAAATAGCATGGGGTTTCACGGTGTTAACATGTCTTGAGGAAGGTTTCTGTAGAGCCAAAACGTGTCGACAATACTGGGCACTGTGACACTATGTTTTACCGAATAAGAGTGACTGTGGATTTAAAAGAAACCCAGATGGGAGTTCCTTTGCTGTTTCTCTCATGAGTGCGGTATGCTTGCTAATTGTTACACCAGGAGAAAAGATACCTTTTTATATGTTTCACTTATTAATATTAAAGTGAGTTGGCTACGCTCCCGTTAATCACTGCTGAGATTGAATAGATACATTTGAACCAGTGGATAAATAAAGAAACAGAAGAACAGACGCCTACAGTTATAAGGAACGTATACTCCATATATGTTTTTATATGTTATATTGTAGCACTTATACTGGTAAAGATTGCCTTCCCTTGTGTTATTTTGACTATTTTGGTGGGGTGTGGTGACATTCCGTTAGGGAATCAAACTAGTTAAAGCTGCCTGTGCACATTTTAAGTACCCTATTTGTTTGCTTTCGATGTATTCTTCCAACCTATACTTCAAATCAGGGGCGTGTGGTGAGCTAAATGACTCAGGAGGCACTGGCTAACCCCAGAGCCAGAATTCCATGCAATATATGAGCCAAAGGGTACATCTGGGCATTATACACAGGTGCAGCAGTATAAACTTAAAGTTAAAAAGGTGTATTCAATATGGACAAGTACTGCTATTTTAGTGTTGTCAGTTTAAGTAGATTGCATTTGTTTATTCCTATGACTTACATAAAGATCACATTATGACCAAATGTATTTAGAAATCCAGGTACTTCCATACTGTTCACACACTTTTAATTGCCACTGTATATTTATACCGACACAATGGACTAAGGGGGTAATTCAGAGCTGATCGTAGCAGCACGTGTGTTAGCAGTTGGGCAAAACCATGTGCACTGCAGGTGGGGCAGATATAACATGTGCAGAGAGAGTTAGATTTGGGTGGGTTATTTTGTTTCTGTGCAGGGTAAATACTGTCTGCTTTATTTTTACACTGCAATTTAGATTTCAGTTTGAACACACCCCACCTAAATCTAACTCTCTCTGCACACGTTACATCTGTCCACCTGCAGTGCATGTGATCAGGTCTGAATTACCTCCAAATCATTAGCCAGAAAACTACACTGTAACACTTATTATCCCTGGCTAGTCAATTGGACACACTTTCAAATATAACAGAAATAGAACTTGTTTTAGCAGAACTAAGAGTGTAAATAAACACAGAAATAGCCTAATATACAGAGAAGAAATACAGAGAGCGATACTAACGTAAAAGCACTGTAACTATTAGAGAGAAACGCAAAGGAAAGACAAAAGAACACACAACACGGTGTATACAGAGGATTGGGGGTGGTGTGGGGCAGAAAAATAAAATCACAGACTAAACTGAAGGCTGAAAAGGAAATACAGTGTCATACTAATACAGAGAGAAAGCACTTTCAGTATCTTGTAAAGAGAAACAATACAGGAAAGACCATGAAATAACACACAAAATTGCGAAGAAGGTAAGGAGAGGTGTAAAAAATACTTGAAATAAAAAACATTCAGACAGGATGAACAGAAGAAATAGACTGTAAAGGAAACAGAAAGACTAGGGAGATGTATGAAGCTGAGAAAAGAGTGGAAAAGTAGACAAGTGGAGATGTTGCCCATGGCAACCAATCAGATTCTACCTAAAATGTTATAGAATGTGCTAGATAAATGTCACCTCAAAGCTGATTGGCTGCTTTAGCCAACTTCTCCACTAGTCCCATGCACAAAGAAAAACAGTGCTTTTCTTTTTTTTTTTTAAGAAAGAATTGACATTAAAATATTGTCACCAAAAATGAAATTAGTTCAGTTTAGCATTATTTATTATTAAAAATATATATAATAAATGTTAATCATATATTGCAATATCCTTCCATATGATATGACACATAAAAATGCTAAAAGACAGTTATAGCGTATAACTTGCACCTCCCTCTTGGTAATAAATAATGGATGTAGAGCATTAGCAGTGTCCTGTTCCAAAGAATGACCTCCAAATTTGGCAGAAATTATTCTTGATATATAAAGTCCAATGCAATCAATGGTACCAATTCATGATATACAGGGTCATTTTAAACATGCATAATGGCAATCATGCTCACAATGTAAGTCCCTTGGAGTGGTATGCAAAAAGCCAGAGGGTAGAAGATTCCTGACTGATGAATTGTAGCCTTCTATAGTGACTTGAAGATGGAGGTCTGGTTCAGGTCACCGCAAGTAGGTCGCACATCTGAAAGGCGTTCTGAGAGAGTTGGGGTGTAGTCAGCTGACGCATTTTGCTGGGTCACACCATCTTTTTTCAAAGGAGTCTTATTATTGTCTGGACTGGGTATTTATAACCTAAAAACAATATGGCTGATATTTGGCTCACCTGAAACGCATTTCAGATACTCTATCAATATTCATTGTTTTAACAAAACCAAATGATAACAGGGAAGCAGACTTGTTTGTGTTGTAATATACAGTATGTGACTTTGAGATCACATTTATAAGCACAGGCATAATTCCATTCAATTTTATTTTCATAGACCGCTCAGGCGATCATGTGATATAAATAATAAGTCGCTAGATCCTATCAAGAGCATCCTCTAAAAGTTTAACATTGGCAGCACCAATGGGTTTTGATTGAGGGTGTAATTGTCCCTCCTGTGTCTCAGCCGGGAAGAAGTACGTTATTGTCAAATGACCGCACTTCCAGGCAGTAGTTTCTGGGTGAGAATCAGACGGACGTGTGTCATCATCACGTGACCGCATGTGCGTCATTACACACTATTACTCCCCTTGTTCTATGGGCATGCCCCTGTCCGGGCGGGCGTGGACAGATGCGTTACCATCACGTGACCACGCATCTGCCTTCGCTGTTTCGTCCGACCGCCAATCATCGTGCCTACCTAATACTGGGTACACACCTACAGACATATCTGCAGATATATGTAAAGCCAGATCGGGCAGTGTGCTGTACATACACACTGCCCGATCCGTCAGGGACTTATGTCATGAACTGGGCGGGCATTTACACATGGCCGCCCAGTTCAGCTGTCAGTCACCGCTGGCTCGTGCAGCTTGTGTACGGACTGACCACCCATACACACACACCGACGTGCCAATATATCTAACTATATATTGTCCGTTGAATGCTGCAGGGCCAACACGATATGTTTGTGAATGGCGGAGTTCACAGACATATCGCTCGTACACACTAGCCGACGGACCCACGATATATCGGCCGTTCAAGAGAATGGCCAATATATTGGCCAGTGTGTGTACACACCATAAGGCATTGCTCCCCCACACTGTGGACATATTTAAAAAAAAAAAATTTTTTATTTATACATCGGAACATTGTGACCATCGCAAATTTGATTTTCCCAGTGGCTGCACATCTGAGCAGCCACCAGGTACACAATGGGGCAGCTGTGGGTAGGGGGTGTTACTTTACATTTCCCCAGCGGCTGCTAATGTCTGTATCCACTGGGTGGGGTCCTGCTGTGCTGTGCAGAAGGACCACACTGTCAATCTGAATGGTCGCATCGTTTGTGCCCAGATCAGATAACGCACTGTCACAAACGATGCGACCATGCCAGGCATGTGGTTAAGGGAAAATGTATCAAACCTTCAAGAGAGATACAGTAAATAAATTGTATATAGCAACCAATCAGCTTGCTAGTGTCATTTTATAGACTGTGCTAAATAATTGATAGCTAGAAGCTGATTGGTTGGAATGGCCAATTTATCCACTTTAACTCTCTCGAAGGTCTGAAACATCTACTAAGGTGGCCATACACAGCATGATAATGCAGCAAGCCAGCTAACAGGGACATATGCAGGGGAGTATCTACGTGTCCCATAGTTGGAGCACCTCTATACATTACATGTATGACATGATCTTCACTTATAGCCTGAAGTTGGCTTAATGACAGTTTGGTGGATTGGACAGGTTTGAAAATTAAACCAAACAATTCAGACCATTTTGTTCAGTACCAGTGGTGGATGTTGCCTATGGGCTGCAGGACTGCAGCCCCCCCCAGGTAAAATCTGGCAACTCAGTACAGTGTTAGACAACTGCGCTGTCTTCACTGTGAATGGCAGTGACTTTCTATTGGAAGTTCTACATGTCAGTCATAGACCCTACAGGTAGTCCTATTGGTAGGTGTTTCTTCCCTCCGAGACTACTAGACTGGGCTGTGATTAGCAGAGAGCTGACTTCCTATTGGAAGCCACTCCCTGCCTTTTGGCGCAAGCCCAATCCAGCTTCTATGGGCTGCAGCGGATGCAGTCCATGTAAGCTGGGGGTTTATGCATGTGCAGTTGCACCGTAGCATCTGCACATGCGCCGTTCCCAGCACCTGCTGGATCCATTGTGCTGGCTGTCTTTTCTCCAGGCGTGGGGGTAGCAGCAACCACCTACTAAAGTAGAAGCTGCCGCTGTTCAGTACCATACACTGAACAAAAATTGTTCAAACCATCTAGAGTCTGACTTATCAAAGAGTTTTATCAATTTAAAACTCTTACCGTTTGATAAATGGTGCTCCAGCCAATCAGCTCCTAACTGTCATGCGTTTGAAATATACAGTTGGGAGTTGATTGGCTAGAGCACCATTTATCATATGCAACAAGTTTTCAAACAGCAGTTGCTTTATCAAATTTACTGGTGCATGCTTTCTTTATCAAAACCTGTGGGGAAACATAGAGGTTAATTCATGTCCTGAGTGATTACTTTATTCATCTTCATCAAATGTTCCAGAATAATGTCTTTGGTTGCAGGTTCACATTTTTTCATGCATTTTGTATGTTCACAACCCGCTAGATGATGGGTACAAATTGCAGTAACATACCGATTTTAATTAGAGATGAGCAGGCTCGGTTCTCAGGGAATGAGCCTACTCGAACTTCCGAGATCTGAGGGGAGGCTCGGATCTGCCAGCTCTGATCCCAGTTCGAGTCAAAACAACATCCTTCCGTGGATCTCACAGGTTTTTTATTTGAGCGCTAATTCCATTGAATCAATAGGGGGACCGCTGAGTGCCATCAATCATGGCTCTCAGCCAATAAAAGCTTCCCCGTTGACTTCAACTGGCATAGCCAAGCAGACAGGCCGGGCGCAAGTTGTCGGCCACCCCAGCACTGCCGACACTACCTGCATCCCTTCGCACTGTCAACACTGCTGGCACCCCTGCACTGAGGACACCACCGCATTGCGGATACTGCCGACACCCCTGCACTAAGAACACAGCCAGCACTGCCCACACTGCCGACAGCTCCACGCTGAGGACACCACCGGCACTCCCTTTCAATGTAAATGCAGTATTGGTGTATCCAACATGCGCTGTAACCTGCACTGTTTCTGACCCACATTGTATCCAACCTGCACTGTAATCCGCACTGTATCCGACCTGCACTGTAACCAGCTTAATATTTAACTATGTTTTCCATAGTATTCTCACTAAACGCTGTCTGTAAGTAAAGAACATTGGGCCAAATTCAGCCCTGATCGCTGTGCTGCAAATTACACTGTCCTGCTATCAGATAGTCGCCACCCAGCGAGAGTGAAAACTCACCCCGTGCGAGTGTGCGAATGCATGTGTAAGCTGTGCGAAAATACCCTTCACACAGCGGGCGGACAGCTGCAATACCTTCGCATCACACTCACCATCGAATGTTTTTCCCATTCTGGACAGTGTATGCAGTTTGTGCATAGCTCAATACTTACTCCTCCAGTACGAAGAAATCAGGCTGATCAGGGCCGCAGCTGACGTCACACACCCTCCCTGAAAACCCCTTCCGGAAAACAGCCAGAAACCACCCACAAACGTCCTCTTCCTGTCAATCACCTTGCGAACGGCCATGTGATCGAAATTTTCGCACCATCCTGTCACTGTTTGCTGACGCTTGTGTGCATTGTGATGCATATGCATGTGCAGTAGTTCGATAATCGCCCTCTGTGCAAATATGCACTGCAGCGATCAGATCTGAATTGGGCCAATTGTTTTTGTGGTTGGCGAGATTTTGGGGAGCTACTCAACAAAAAGGCTGATTGATTGGGCTTTACATGGGCACAGTGTGCCAGTCGTCAGTGGCCCAGGACCCCCAGGAAGGAGGTACACATTGGGCACTGTGATGTTAGTTAATTACTGCTTTTGAGCAATGATATTCTACATGGGTTGGGGCCGGGATCCCGGCGTCTGTATGCTGACCGCCAGGATTCCGACTGCCGGTCACAGGACTACATCCCTTTTACACACGATTCTTAGTAAAATTTGGGGGGTAATTCCAAGTTGATCGCAGCAGGAAAATTTTTAGCAGTTGGGCAAAACCATGTGCACTACAGGGTCGGCAGATATAACATGTGCAGAGAGAGTTAGATTTGGGTGGGTTATATTGTTTCTGTGCAGGGTAAATACTGTCTGCTTTATTTTTACACTGCAATTTAGATTGCTGATAGAACTCACCACACCCAAATCTAACTCTCTCTGCACATGTTATATCTGCCTCCCCTGCAGTGCACATGGTTTTGCCCAACTGCTAAAAAAATTCCTGCTGCGATCAACTTGGAATTACCCCCTCTGTGTGGTATTGTTGTCTATTGATAAAATGTGTAAGTTGGTTCAACTGGTTATTGCTAATACTGTACAAATGGAGGCACCCTCACAGGGCCGGACTGGCCATCTGGCACTTCTGGCAAATGCCAGAAGGGCCGATGGCCACTTGGGCCGGTCCAGCGGTCACTGAGACACGCTGCCGCTCAGTCCGGTGGCAGCATGTCTCAGCTGTCAGGAGAGGAGAGCAGAGCGCCCGCCAGCGCGGCTGTGTCTGGTGCTGCGGCGGCTTCGTTCAAACCAGCCGCCGGTTCGTGAGCCAATCAGAGCTCGCGGACCGGCAGCCAATCAGAAGCCGCTGGTCCGCGAGCTCTGATTGGCTCACGAACCGGCGGCTGGTTTGAACGAAGCCGCCGCAGCACCAGACACAGCCGCACTGGCGGGCGCTCTGCTCTCCTGATTCACCCCCGTCCCTCACAGCCCGGAGGAGCAGCAGCAGTGCAGCAGCGGTAAGTAGCTGCAGCACTGGCTGCTGTGGGGACAATTGTATATCTGGCACTGTGGGGGCAATTGGCTGGCACTGTGGGGCATTTGTATACCTGGCACTGTGGGGGCAATTGTTTACCTGGCACTATGGGGGCATTTGTATACCTGGCACTGTGGGGGCATTTGTATACCTGGCACTGTGGGGGCAATTGTTTACCTGGCACTGTGGGGGCATTTGTATACCTGGCACTGTGGGGGCATTTGTATACCTGGCACTGTGGGGGCAATTGTTTACCTGGCACTGTGGGGGCATTTGTATACCTGGCACTGTGGGGGCATTTGTATACCTGGCACTGTGGGGGCAATTGTTTACCTGGCACTGTGGGGGCATTTGTATACCTGACACTGTGGGGGCATTTGTATACCTGACACTGTGGGGGCATTTGTATACCTGACACTGTGGGGGCATTTGTATACCTGACACTGTGGGGGCATTTGTATACCTGGCACTGTGGGGGCAATTGTATACCTGGCACTGTGGGGGCAATTGTTTACCTGGCACTGTGGGGGCATTTGTATAGCTGGCACTGTGGGGGCATTTGTATACCTGGCACTGTGGGGGCAATTGTGGATCTGCCACTGCACTATTGGGGGCATATAATGTAAATTTCGGCTCATACTGGGTGCTATAATGTAAATTTCGGCTCATACTGGGTGCTATAATGTGAAAGAGGCACCAGTACTAGATAGTATAAGGGGTCCTACTATTGTGGTGCATAATGCGTATAAGGGGTGTATGGTGTGATAAACTACACTGAATGACACGCCCCCTTTTGAGTGACCACGCCCCCTTTTCCGGAGCGCTTATTTACAAACTTCACATTTACATACCCCCACTTAAAAATTTCCACTTCAACCACAGGTTGTGTGTATTTTAATAAAAAATGATGTACGCTTGTATGTTAGAATATTAATTATATTTGTAAGAGCATAGACTAATAAGTGGGAGGAGTCAGGAATAGTAAGGGGAGGAGTCACAGAGGTGGGCCTGTGTGCTTCAAAAATGCCAGGGCCTATTTTTAGTCCCAGTCCGGCCCTGCACCCTCATCTAATGCAGCTCCATCGCAAACGTGCACTCCTAGCGCGACTAGGCAATCCGGCGCCTAGCTACGCTACAGGAATGTACAGAGATGCCCCCATTGCAGGGAATGGTGCTCACGTGTCCCAGACTCTGCAATAGGCGTGCCTCGGCTGGCGCGCAGCGGCACAGATGGTGCCACGATTAGCATCTGTGCCATCTGTACATTACTAATTTGCTAAATATTTTTAAACAGAAATAACCGCCGTGTGTTTGTGCAGCTGTTCTGTTGCTTAATTTAGCCAGCCAGCCTGTGGCCTATATTGGTGAACAATATTGTGAGCTGTGTGGTAGTAGAACATTTTTTTTTTTTTGTCAATTTTTGGAAAAAAAGACCGATCCAAAATCGAAATCAAAACATGTGGTTGGTTTTGGCAAAACCGAATCCAAAACCAAAACACAAAGCTAATACAGATCCAAAACCAAAACACAGGGGTTATGTGCACATCTCTACGTTTAATCTTCATCATAACAGCATAAAAGTAAAAAGTTATGTCTTCATTAATTCTGTCTTTTATTTTTAAGGTTGATGTTGGCTGTACTATTGCAGAATCTCTGGATATTGAAGATAAACCGGTAAGATATACTAGTATAGTTCATTTTTCTTACTAATGTCTCGCACATCATCTTACTGTTCTGGTAACAAAATTTTTCAACTATAAAATTGATATACACATAGAACACGCTGTGACCCTTTGTGATTGCATGACCCTGCCCTGACCTAGTTACACAAGACCTAGTCCAAACAGTCCACACTCCATTTTTGTAACCTATGCAACTACAGCAGCGTAGTTTTCTAGCCTAGCACAAAGGGACAAAGGGGGTCATTCTGACCCGTTCGCTCCCTGCTTTTTGTCGCAGCCGAGTGAACGGGTCCCTACTGCGCATGCAAGACGGCCAGAGGCCGTAGCAGGGATGCGATTGCCTCTGCCTGATTGACAGTCGCTGGGCGGAAGGGGGCGGAACGGCGGCGTTTGGCCGCCGTTTCATGGGAGCGGTCCGACCAATGCTGGAGTGGCCGGACCGAACGGGGGGCAGGCCGCAGCGGCTGCGTGACGTCACACGCAGCGGGCCGGGGAGCGATGAGTAGCTCCCGGCCAGCATGCTAAAGCTGCGCTGGCCGGGAGCTACTCTTGAAGTGCAAAGGCATCGCCGCTGTGCGATGCCTTCGCACTTCTGCGGGTGGGGTGGCCGTCACTGACATGTGGGGCGGAGCGTCCCCCCGCATGTCAGTGTGATTGATCGTAGCTGTGCTAAATTTAGCACAGCTACGATCAACTCAGAATGACCCCCAAAGCCCTAAGAAATGTGACTGCCCTCCAAATCCATGAATGCTGACAGGATGCAGTGTCTTGTGCATGCAATGCAATGAAGCACACAGTGAAAAACTGTAGTGATGAGCGGGTTCGGTTCCTCGGAATCCGAACTTCACCCATTTTACACGGGTCCAAGGCATACTCGGATACTCCAGTATTGCTCGGTTAACCCGAGCGCGCCCGAACGTCATCATCCCGCTGTCGGATTCTAGCGAGATTTGGATTCTATATAAGGAGCCGCGTGTCGCCGCCATTTTTCACTCGTGCATTGGAAATGATAGTGAGAGGACATGGCTGGCGTCCTCTCACTTTGTTTCAGAACTTTCAGGGGGCTGCAAATATCTTTATTCTAGGGACCAGCAGTATTATAGGAGGAGTACAGTGCAGAGTTTTGCTGACCAGTGACCACCAGTATTATACGTTGTCTGCCTGAAAAACGCTCCATATCTGTGCTCAGTGTGCTGCATATATCTGTGCTCACACTGCTTTATTGTGGGGACTGGGGACCAGCAGTATTATATAGGAGGAGTACAGTGCAGAGTTTTGCTGACCAGTGACCACCAGTATTATACGTTCTCTGCCTGAAAAACGCTCCATATCTGTGCTCAGTGTGCTGCATATATCTGTGCTCACACTGCTTTATTGTGGGGACTGGGGACCAGCAGTATTATATAGGAGGAGTACAGTGCAGAGTTTTGCTGACCAGTGACCACCAGTATTATACGTTCTCTGCCTGAAAAACGCTCCATATCTGTGCTCAGTGTGCTGCATATATCTGTGCTCACACTGCTTTATTGTGGGGACTGGGGACCAGCAGTATTATATAGGAGGAGTACAGTGCAGAGTTTTGCTGACCAGTGACCACCAGTATTATACGTTGTCTGCCTGAAAAACGCTCCATATCTGTGCTCACACTGCTTTATTGTGGGGACTGGGGACCAGCAGTATTATATAGGAAGAGTACAGTGCAGAGTTTTGCTGACCAGTGACCACCAGTATTATACGTTCTCTGCCTGAAAAACGCTCCATATCTGTGCTGCATTGTAGTATATAGTAGGAGTACAGTGCATAATTTTGCTGACCACCAGTATATAATATATAGGAGTACGGTACAGAAGGCCACTGCTCTACCTACCTCTGTGTCGTCAAGTATACTATCCATCCATACCTGTGGTGCATTTCAGTTTTGCACAGTTTGCTGACCACCAGTATGTAATATATAGCAGTACGGTACAGTAGGCCACTGCTCTACCTACCTCTGTCTCGTCAAGTATACTATCCATCCATACCTGTGGTGCATTTCAGTTTTGCACAGTTTGCTGACCATCAGTATATAATATATAGCAGTACGGTACAGTAGGCCACTGCTCTACCTACCTCTGTGTCGTCAACTATACTATCCATCCATACCTGTGGTGCATTTCAGTTTTGCACAGTTTGCTGACCATCAGTATATAATATATAGCAGTACGGTACAGTAGGCCACTGCTCTACCTACCTCTGTGTCGTCAAGTATACTATCCATCCATACCTGTGGTGCATTTCAGTTTTGCACAGTTTGCTGACCACCAGTATGTAATATATAGCAGTACGGTACAGTAGGCCACTGCTCTACCTACCTCTGTGTCGTCAAGTATACTATCCATCCATACCTGTGGTGCATTTCAGTTTTGCACAGTTTGCTGACCATCAGTATATAATATATAGCAGTACGGTACAGTAGGCCACTGCTCTACCTACCTCTGTGTCGTCAACTATACTATCCATCCATACCTGTGGTGCATTTCAGTTTTGCACAGTTTGCTGACCATCAGTATATAATATATAGCAGTACGGTACAGTAGGCCACTGCTCTACCTACCTCTGTGTCGTCAAGTATACTATCCATCCATACCTGTGGTGCATTTCAGTTGTGCGCAGTATATATAGTAGTAGGCCATTGCTATTGATACTGGCATATAATTCCACACATTAAAAAATGGAGAACAAAAATGTGGAGGGTAAAATAGGGAAAGATCAAGATCCACTTCCACCTCGTGCTGAAGCTGCTGCCACTAGTCATGGGCGAGACAATGAAATGCCATCAACGTCATCTGCCAAGGCCGATACCCAATGTCATAGTAGAGAGCATGTAAAATCCAAAACACAAAAGTTCAGTAAAATGACCCAAAAATCGAAATTAAAAGCATCTGAGGAGAAGCGTAAACTTGCCAATATGCCATTTACGACACGGAATGGCAAGGAACGGCTGAGGCCCTGGCCTATGTTCATGGCTAGTGGTTCAGCTTCACATGAGGATGGAAGCACTCATCCTCTCGCTAGAAAAATGAAAAGACTTAAGCTGGCAAAAGCACAGCAAAGAACTGTGCGTTCTTCTAAATCACAAATCCCCAAGGAGAGTCCAATTGTGTCGGCTGCGATGCCTGACCTTCCCAACACTGGACGGGAAGAGGTGGTGCCTTCCACCATTTGCACGCCCCCTGCAAGTGCTGGAAGGAGCACCCGCAGTCCAGTTCCTGATAGTCATATTGAAGATGTCACTGTTGAAGTACACCAGGATGAGGATATGGGTGTTGCTGGCGCTGAGGAGGAAATTGACAAGGAGGATTCTGATGGTGAGGTTTTTTGTTTAAGTCAGGCACCCGGGGAGACACCTGTTGTCCGTGGGACGAATATGGCCATTGACATGCCTGGTCAAATACAAAAAAAAAATCACCTCTTCGATGTGGAATTATTTGAACACAAATGCGGACAACAGGTGTCAAGCCGTGTGTTGCCTTTGTCAAGCTGTAATAAGTAGGGGTAAGGACGTTAACCACCTCGGAACATCCTCCCTTATACGTCACCTGCAGCGCATTCATCATAAGTCAGTGACAAGTTCAATAACTTTGGATGACAGCGGAAGCAGTCCACTGACCACTAAATCCCTTCCTCTTGTAACCAAGCTCCTGCAAACCACACCACCAACTCCCTCAGTGTCAATTTCCTCCTTACACAGGAAAGCCAAGAGTCCTGCAGGCCATGTCATTGTCAAGTCTGACGAGTCCTCTCCTGCCTGGGATTCCTCCGATGCATCCTTGAGTGTAACGCCTACTGCTGCTGGCGCTGCTGTTGTTGCTGCTGGGAGTCGATCGTCATCCCAGAGGGGAAGTCGGAAAACCACTTGTACTACTTCCAGTAAGCAATTGACTGTCCAACAGTCCTTTGCGAGGAAGATGAAAAATCACAGCAGTCATCCTGCTGCAAAGCGGATAACTCAGGCCTTGGCAGCCTGGGCGGTGAGAAACGTGTTTCCGTTATCCACCGTTAATTCCCAGGCAACTACAGACTTGATTGAGGTACTGTGTCCCCGGTACCAAATACCATCTAGGTTCCATTTCTCTAGGCAGGCGATACCGAAAATGTACACAGACCTCAGAAAAAGAGTCACCAGTGTCCTAAAAAATGCAGTTGTACCCAATGTCCACTTAACCACGGACATGTGGACAAGTGTAGCAGGGCAGACTCAGGACTATATGACTGTGATAGCCCACTGGGTAGATGTATTGCCTCCCGCAGCAAGAACAGCAGCGGCGGCACCAGTAGCAGCATATCGCAAACGCCAACTCGTTCCTAGGCAGGCTACGCTTTGTATCACCGCTTTCCAGAAGAGGCACACAGCTGACAACCTCTTACGGAAACTGAGGAACATCATCGCAGAATGGCTTACCCCAATTGGACTCTCCTGGGGATTTGTGACATCGGACAACGCCACCAATATTGTGCGTGCATTAAATGTGGGCAAATTCCAGCACGTCCCATGTTTTGCACATACATTGAATTTAGTGGTGCAGAATTATTTAAAAAACGACAGGGGCGTGCAAGAGATGCTGTCGGTGGCCCGAAGAATTGCAGGCCACTTTCGGCATTCAGCCACCGCGTGCCGAAGACTGGAGCACCAGCAAACAGTCCTGAACCTGCCCTGCCATCATCTGAAGCAAGAGGTGGTAACGAGGTGGAATTCAACCCTCCTATATGCTTCTGAGGATAAGGGAGAAGTAAAAGCCATTCAAGCCTATACATCTGCCTACGATATAGGCAAAGGAGGGGGAATGCACCTGACTCAAGCGCAGTGGAGAATGATTTCAACGTTGTGCAAGGTTCTGCAACCCTTTGAACTTGCCACACGTGAAGTCAGTTCAGACACTGCCAGCCTGAGTCAGGTCATTCCCCTCATCAGGCTTTTGCAGAAGAAGCTGGAGAGATTGAAGGAGGTGCTAAAACAGAGCGATTCCGCTAGGCATGTTGGACTTGTGGATGGAGCCCTTAATTCGCTTAACCAGGATTCACGGGTGGTCAATCTGTTGAAATCAGAGCACTACATTTTGGCCAGCGTGCTCGATCCTAGGTTTAAAACTTACGTTGTATCTCTCTTTCCGGCAGACACAAGTCTGCAGAGGTTCAAAGACCTGCTGGTGAGAAAATTGTCAAGTCAAGCGGAATGTGACCCGTCAACAGCTCCTCCTTCACATTCTCCCGCAACTGGGGGAGCGAGGAAAAGGCTAAGAATCCCGAGCCCACCCGCTGGCGGTGATGCGGGGCAGTCTGGAGCGAGTGCTGACATCTGGTCCGGACTGAAGGACCTGCCAACGATTACTGACATGTCATCTACTGTCACTGCATATGATTCTCTCACCATTGAAAGAATGGTGGAGGATTATATGAGTGACCGCATCCAAGTAGGCACGTCAGCCAGTCCGTACGTATACTGGCAGGAAAAAGAGGCAATTTGGAGGCCCTTGCAGAAACTGGCTTTATTTTACCTAAGTTGCCCACCCTCCAGTGTGTACTCCGAAAGAGTGTTTAGTGTAGCCGCTCACCTTGTCAGCAATCGGCGTACAAGGTTACTTCCAGAAAATGTGGAGAAGATGATGTTCATCAAAATGAATTATAATCAATTCCTCCGTGGAGACATTCACCAGCAATTGCCTCCAGAAAGTACACAGGGACCTGAGATGGTGGATTTCAGTGGGGACGAATTAATAATCTGTGAGGAGGGGGATGTACACAGTGAAAGGGGTGAGGAATCGGACGATGAGGAGGAGGTGGACATCTTGCCTCTGTAGAGCCAGTTTGTGCAAGGAGAAATTGATTGCTTTTTTGGTGGGGGCCCAAACCAACCAGTCATTTCAGTCACAGTTGTGTGGCAGACCCTGTCGCTGAAATTATGGGTTTGTTAAAGTGTGCATGTCCTGTTTATACAACATAAGTGTGGATGGGAGGGCCCAAGGACAATTCCATCTTGCACCTCTTTTTTTCTTTCATTTTTCTTTGCATCATGTGCTGTTTGGGGACTATTTTTTTGAAGTGCCATCCTGTCTGACACTGCAGTGCCACTCCTAGATGGGCCAGGTGTTTGTGTCGGCCACTTGGTTCGCTTAGCTTAGTCATCCAGCGACCTCAGTGCAAATTTTAGGACTGAAAATAATATTGTGAGGTGTGAGGTGTTCAGAATAGACTGAAAATGAGTGGAAATTATGGTTATTGAGGTTAATAATACTATGGGATCAAAATGACCTCCAAATTCTATGATTTAAGCTGTTTTTGAGGGTTTTTTGTAAAAAAACACCCGAATCCAAAACACACCCGAATCCGACAAAAAAATTTCAGGGAGGTTTTGCCAAAACGCGTCCGAATCCAAAACACAGCCGCGGAACCGAATCCAAAACCAAAACACAAATCCCGAAAAATGTCCGGTGCATCGAATGTCCGATACATCGATACACTGGTAGATGTATCGGCCGTTCTCTTGAACGGCCGATACATCGCGGGACCGTCGGCCAGTGTGTACGGGCGATACGTCTGTGAACTCAGTCGTTCACAGACGTATCGCGTCGGCTGCGCAGCACAGCCGACAGCCAATATATCTAACGATATATTGGCGCGTCGCTGTGTGTGTACGGGGCGGTCGTCCGACCGCCCGCACACATGCTGCGGCGGCCGGCGGTGATTGACAGGTGAACTGGGCGGGCGCGAGCGCCCGCCCGCCCAGTTCATGACGTCAGTCCCCCGACGGATCGGGCTGTGTGTATGGACAGCACACTGCCCGATCCGTACATAGATTTATCTGCAGATCAATTGATCTGCAGATATATCTAATAGTGTGTACCCACCTTAAGGATAATCAAATCTGTCCAACTCATAAAAATGATGCAATTCTCTAATAAAAGTTTGTCATTTGATTAGTGCTGCTGAATGAAGAGATTAGATTTTTATTAACCTTTTTTTATTAAAATGCCTGACTGAGATGAAGCCTGTAAAATCACAGTGACCCTATACTATTGTATTTTATTAGCAAACTTTATTTAATTTTTCTGCAAACATTCCACATATTCTATTTGTCTTCGGCAGCCCAACGTAGATAAAGTTGTTTCCACTTTGCTCAGTAGGTTGCAGTGAGACTGGACCTGATTCTGAGGTTTCTCCACTGTAACCCATGAATAGGAGATACAGTAGCAGTGAGAAGCATTGTTATCACTGATAAAGGGCTTTTCACTGTTGCATGAATAGACCTCTTAGAGCTAAGGAATTCCTTTGCATGGTACAGTACAGTAGGGACACACTATTGGGCCCGGCCCACACCACATCTGGCCAATCATGTAATGTTACCCTCTGAAAGCCTCAGTTTAGCAAACTAGTTAATCCCAGGAAGCAACCCTACTGTACAGGTGACTGGTGTCCATTTTGAAAAGAACATGTATGAAAATATATCCTTTCTAGTCACTTTTGTCAGTGTAGGTGCAATAGGAAACATGTATTACTAAGGTCGTAACTAGGAGCTGTAGTGTAGCTTCACTACCCAGAGTACAAAGACTAGCGGAAGAGTGGGGAGGGGGGGGGGGGGTGACACTGACACTGCCCCATGGCATATGCATTTATCTTGTGTTGACTGGAACGGAACCGTGGAGCCTGAAAAGCCACTGCAGAGCTGCCAGAGCATCCTCAGCTTCCTCATCATGACTGTGTCAGTCCGAAGAGGGCATGAAGAGACCACCCGTGAAATGAATTGGAAGGGGCCCATGCTTAGGAGTGTAGCCAAATGAATGAGTTAAGTGCACTGTCTGGAACCTGAGCCCTAAAGGAGGTGGTGGGCCCTCCGGCTGTCGGGATTTCCCCTGTACTCCCCGTGGGCTCTTTTGATGTGTCTGCAATATGAATTCCTGTGCTGTATAACAATATTCTTTTTCAGTTGTCAACAAATGAATTAATTAATGGACTACTTTACAAAAACGTGCAGAAGAAGCTCAACAATCTCATGGTAAATATGATGTACACCATCTTTTGGTGCTATAATAATATAAAATTATTTATTATTATTATTATTATTATTATCATCATTTATTTACATAATGTCAGCATATGCCATTGCATTTTATTTTTGGAAACATGAGGATATGCATAACATATTATAAATTGAGCCAGCTGGATTGCAGAGGTAAAATGTTCTTGGGGGGGGGGGGGGGGGGGTTATATAATATCCAGTGACACAACCATGTTGGCCTGGGGTCAGAGGGTTAACTGAGTGTAAAAATAGAACACATGTAAGTTTTGTGTTAACTGTGTAGAGGGGAGATAATGGAGTATAATAGCTTAGGGTGGGTGATTTGTCAGGATCCTGATGTTTTCTGGATTCCGGCGTCCATGTTCTGGCAGGC
Organism: Pseudophryne corroboree; assembly: GCF_028390025.1. Classification (NCBI taxonomy): domain Eukaryota; kingdom Metazoa; phylum Chordata; class Amphibia; order Anura; family Myobatrachidae; genus Pseudophryne; species Pseudophryne corroboree. Next base: position 137,477,938 of record NC_086452.1, read on the forward strand.
GTCGGGACTCGGCGCCCTGTATTTCCACTGCCAGGATCTGAGTATTTTGAACGTAACCCATTTCAACAGCACCTGTTGTCACAAAGCATGGTAATGCCCTGGCATACAGACACTTATTAAAGATTATGGCAGAAGTGAGAGCAGTTGATAAAAATATTACTAAGCCCCAAAACACTAAATTACATGGATGCAAATTAGTTTTTGCATACAATACATATGCAGATGCAATTTATACTTTTTTGCATATATTTATCTTATTTTCGAAATCATCTTTCCATGAAGTTCGGCAATTTAGGGTGGGAACAGGGTGGTGACAGTGCTAGCTCATGTACTGGTATCCATACCAGGCCCTGTTACTGGCATGGATGCATGGCCTTAAAGGGAGCGTGTCCATGCCTCCTAAAAATAAATGACATTAAGAATGACACCACAGGGGGCGCTATTTCAATTCAGGCCATGCAGGGGTGACATAGGAAGGGGGCAACCGTTTCCTACCTTGCTTGCTTTGGGAAGCGAGTACCCCTTCCTCAGCTGGTACCATCTTCCCAGTGATATTTTGGAAGATGGCGCATTTGCACTAGAAAGCAAAGACTCTCCAGTGTCTTTGATCTCAATGTGAGGCACCATCTTCCCTAAGATGTCACTGTCACCGTGGTGGAGGGACCCGCTTCCCAGATGATGGTAAGTATACTCTAGGGGGGAGCCACTCTAGCCAAGCCTGGGTATTTAGTACCCGCTCCCCTCCGCTCTCGGCACCAGTGCATACAGTAAAGGGAAACCTTTTTATGTCTGATCTCTTACACCTAGCATGGTGCAAGACCTTATACTACAGGTGACGGTTGTAGCTGCTGGCGTAAAAGCAATGGGTGGCAAGAATACCTTACATTATCTGAATAGAATCTTGCATTAGCATAAGGTGGTAAACCTAGATAATGGAAAATTAATAGCTTACCTCTTTAGAACAAAATTACTTTGTACTATACTTTTCATTTATTTTCGTTTAGTGCTTATTATGATATTAAATATAGTACCATTTTCTTGTAGGAAGATCTGCAAAAAACTACTGAACTTTCCCTTGGTTGTGTTGTGGTAAGTGTGAAATACTAAATAATATTGTCAAATATTTGATACTCAATCAACGCCGTATTAAGCCTTTGGGGGACCCGGGGCATTTATGAAAGGGGGGCCCGACCCACTCCTCTGGCCCTCCACCTCTTGTCTTAGCACCAGCCCAGGAGTGGATCCAAGGGGCAGTTTCCAGCAGCTGTGTATTTCAGATGGAGGGGCCTGAGAGAGGTGGGCTTGAGCACTTGCTAGTATGGTCTTGCAATAATGGGTGTGCTCGCTAAAAATGGGTATGGTTTCACCTGAAAAGACTACCTTACACCCCAGTTTTTGACCCTGCACCAACAGATCACAGCCACCACAGGTAGAAAAAAAAAATTCCACCATATTAAGCCCCACACAGTAATGCCCCCTGCACCATATGCCGCAATGCCCTTGATACATTATGACCTACAGTAAAGCTTCTAATTACTTTTAAATTACCTGTTCGTTGCCAAGGGTTTCACGCACTGGGTGTCATGCTGGTTGCCAGGTGTTCATGATCTGGGATCCATGCTGGTTGCCAGGGGGTTCATGCTCTGGGATCCATGCTGGTTGCCTGGGGTTTCATGCTCTGGGATGGGTGTCATGATCGCATTACAAGGCCCTGGCAACTAGCATTACACAGCCCTCCAGCTGTAAACTCTGGAGGGGGAGACTTGTAAGGGCGCAGCAGCACTTCCTGGCTTTGTCTGCACCCAGACTGCAGCCCACAGCAGTGCCAGTTATCTCCCCTGCTCCCCCTCTTCCTGTCATTGTGCTCCGCTGTGGTGCAGAGTTTCGCTGAATGACGCATTTGCGTCCTGATGTTACGACGCAAACGCGTCATTGCGTGAAACTCCGCCCCCCCTTCCCGAGCGGAGTAGTAATGACGGGGAGAAGGGGGAGCACAGAAGCCACCAAAAGAGCAGCGGCGGACACCCCATGCAAAGGCACGCCTCGCCCTCTGCAAGAAATGGCTCTGGGTCTCTCAGCCTATCCAAACATCCAACTCCATGAAATTCTGACCACATATAAGACTGTGCAGTGATCATTCCAAACACCCTACAAGATTATGTCTTTGGTCAGTTTTACAGCACTTACTTGTACACTAACCACAGCCAGAATGGCCATCTGGCAATTCTGGCAAATGCCAGTAGGGCCAATGGCCAGATGGGCTGGTCCAGCCACATGTGAATGCCTGGCCAAGCAGCTACACCTGCTGGCGCTCTGTACATCTAGCATGCTAATAGGGGCTTGTCATGAAGCCATGCCCACAGTACGGTATTAACCCATGCACGGACACCTAGGCTTTCAGGTATTTAGAGCCCCTAAGAGACCGCTTTCTCGTAAGCTCTGAATTGCATGTGATATTGGAATAAAGCTGACTACGAGTGCAAAGTGCTTTTAACCATTGGAGTCCTAGGTTGCACGTACCAATACCCCAAAAAAAAAATTGTCAGGGCCCTTAGGCTACAGCATAGTCAGCCTTATAGATAATATGGCCCTGCATGCCTGCGTAACTTATGCTCCCTCTGAGATGAGGCCATGCCCCCTTTCCCGTGCATGCAAATGGTATACTGGGTCCAAAAAATGGCTCCAATCTATCCATGCCCACAGCTCTGTAGCTGAATGTAATTCCATGTTCATGTTTGTACATTTTCTGATAAAGGCTCAAAATTTAATGTTTGGCTGAGACACAAGGTATTCACATACAGTGCTGCACTGCAGGGCCGGATTAACAATGGGGCGGGTGGAGCTGCAGCTCCAGGCTCCCCTTGAAAATAGGCCCAGACGGTGCTGGCAGATATTGGTGACAAGAAAACAAATATTTTTTTCTGTCACCACCATCAGTGGCCTTCCGAAGCCCCGCCCACCCCCTCATTCACCCCTTCTACCGCACCTAATGCCCACTGCCCACATTCACTTCAGTAGTGCTACTAGTGCGGCACAGTTGAATGATCTCCTTGCGCCTCTGTGTGGATATACTGCACTGCTAAGAGGCTGTCCTCGAGGCTGAAGCGATCCAGCCCCTCCAGTCATGTTTCCTCCCCCTCTTCTTCTCGGACGCTGCTCTGGCTCAATGCCGCGAGATACAAATGATGGGGACCCACTGCTGCCTGTTCCGATAACGGGGACCCGCTGTGCTGCTGCCTGCTCCGTTGGCGGGGACCCGGCTCCAACGTCAGGGACCCGCTACTGCCGGCACCGATGATGTGGACCCGGTGCTGCCGGCGCTGATGACGGGTACCCGCTGCTATTGACGTGTGAAAACTTAGTGCCGCCTGTACGGGGAGAGAGGTGGTGGGGGGTTAGTGGATTATTGGTCATATATTAACAAAGTGCCACCTGTATGGGGGGATTAGGGGATGCCTGTCTCAACCCTTATTCTGTCCCCAAAGCCCCCCTTTCTCTCTCTCTCTCTCTCTCTCTCTCTCTCCCACTCTGTGTCTCACCCCTTGTCTCTCTTTCAGTGACTCCCGTCTTCTCTCCCTCTCTCTGTGTCCCTCCCTCTCTGTGTCCCTCCCTCTCTGTGTCCCTCCCTCTCTGTGTCCCTCCCTCTCTGTGTCCCTCCCTCTCTGTGTCCCTCCCTTTTCTGTGTCTCCCCCTTTTCTGTGTCTCCCCCTTTTCTGTGTCTCCCCCTTTTCTGTGTCTCCCCCTTCTCTGTGTCTCCCCCTTCTCCCCTTCTCTCTCTCTCTTTCTCTGTCTTTCTATCTCCCCCTTCTCTCTCTCTCTCTATCCCCCCTTCTCTCTCTTCCCACTCATCACCCCTCTTTCCCCTTTCTCGCTTTCAAACTTCTCACTCTCTCACTCTGTCTCCACCCTTTCTCTTGCTCTCTCACCTCTGTGGGTCTCCCCCTTCTCTCTCTCTCTCTCTCTCTCTCTCTCTCTCTCTCTCTCTCTCTCTCTCTCTCTCTCTCTCTCTCTCTCTCTCTCTGGGTCCCTCCTTCTTTCTTTCTTTCTTTCTTTCTTTCTTTCTTTCTCTCTCTCTCTCTCTCTCTCTCTCTCTCTCTCTCTCTGTGGGTCACCCTCTTCTCTCTCTCTCTCTCTCTCTCTCTCTCTCTATGGGTCTCCCCCTTCTCTCCCTCTATGGGTCTCCCCCCCCTCTATCCCCCTCTCTCTCTCTCTCTCTCTCTCTCTCTCTGTGTAGGTCTCCCCCTTCTCGCTCTCTTTTTGCCCCCCCCCCCCTCTCTCTCTCTCTCTCTCTCTCAGCCTCCCACTTCTCTCTCTCTCTCTCTCTCTCTCAGCCTCCCACTTCTCTCTCTCTCTCTCTCCTCTCTCTCTCTCTGTGGGTCTCCCCCTTTTCTCTCTCTCTCTCTGCCCCCCTTCTCTCTCTCTCTCTGCCTCCCATTTCTCTCTCTCTCTCTCTCTCTCTCTCTCTCTCTCTCTCTCTCTCTCGGTCTCCCACTTCTCTCTCTCCCTCTCTCTGTGGATCTCCCCCTTCTCTCCCTCTGTGGGTCTCCCTCTCTCTCTCTCTCTCTCTCTCTCTCTCTCTCTCTCTCTCTCTCTTTGTGGGTCTCCCCCTTCTCTCTCTCTCTCTGCCCCCCTTCTCTCCACCTTCTGTCTCTCTCGCTCTCTTTCTCTCTGGGTCTCCCCCTTTTCTCTCTCTCTCTCTCTCTCACTCTCTCTCTCTCTCTCTTGGTCTCCCCCTTCTGTCTGTGTGTCTCTCTCTCTCTCTCTCTCTCTCTCTGGGCCCCCCTCTCTCTTTCTGTGTGGGTCTCCCCCTTTTTCTCTCTCTCTCTTTGTGGGTCTCCTATCTCTCTCTCTTTCTCTCTGTGGGTCTCCCCTTCTTTCTCTGTTCCCCTTTCTCTTTCTCTCTGTGGGTATCTCCCCTTTCTCTCTCTCTCTCTCTCTCTCTCTCTCTCTCTCTCTCTCTGCCCCCTTCTCTCTATGTGTGTTTCCACACTTCACTCTGTCTCTCCCTCTCTAAGTGTCTCGCCCCTTTTCTCCCTCTCTCACTCTCTGTCTCCCCCCTTCTTTCACTTTGTCTCCTCCCTTCTCTCTCCCCCTTCTCTTTCTGTCTCACCTCTCTCTCTCTCTCTCTCTCTCTCTCTCTCTCTCTCTGTGCCCCTCTTCTCTATTTCTATTCTCCCTCCCCTTTCTCTCTGTCTCCCCTTCCCCCCTCTCTTTCTCTCTCTCTCCCTCCCTCTCGCACCCTCTCTCTCTCCCTCTTATCTCTCTGTCTCCTACCTTCTCTCTCTAGCTCCCCCTTTTCCCCCTCTCTCTCTGTATCGCCCCTTTTTCTCTCTCTGCCTACCTCTACTCTCTGTGTCTCCTCGCTCTTTACTCTTTGTGTCTCTCTCTGTACCTAACCACTTTATCTCTCTTACACTTCCCTACCCTCTCTCTATGTCTACCCCCTCCTCTTTGTTTCCCCCTTCTCTCTTTCTCTCTCTCTCACCTTCTCTCTCCCCCAATCATTCTCTCTCTCTCCCCCTTTCACTAATATAAGTATGGCAGGGAAGGTTAGGGTTATGCTGTAGGAGGGGAAGTTAGGGTTTGGCACTAGGGTGAAGGTTAGTGTTAGGCTGCGGGAGGGGGAGATTAGAATTAGGCGGGGGAAGGTTAGGGTTAGACTGCATGAGGAGAGGGTTAGGGAGAGGCTAAGGGGTGTATGGTTAGTTTACTTACCGAGAAGTGTCTATATTCTGACCGCCGGCATCCTCACTGTTGGGATCCCATACCTAACCCATAGAGGGTCACATATAGACATAGGCATATACAGACATATGTGCATATGGACATACAGGAGCACATTCAGATGTAGGCACATAAAGACATAGCAGAGCACATATACAGACATAGAGGAACACATATGAACATAGAGGAGCACATACAGACATAGGCACATAAAAACACATACGGACACCCCTGGATGCTGCCCCACAGCACAGTTCACACCCCCACATCACTAGTCACACCCCTGTGGTGGCACACAAAAGGCCCTTCAGAAATTTTAGCTCCAGGCCCATGTGGACCTTAATCTGGCACAGCACTGTAACATATTCTCCAATAACACTGGGCCTAATTCGGATCAGATGTGGTGGATCTTGTGATTGCTGTTGCTATATTTTGCCATTCACAATTGAGACTATGTGCTATTATGAGCAGAAGCTAACCTGAGCATAGGGACGCCCACTGCTGTCTCATCATTTCTGTCCGATGGCATACAAGTGGAGAAACACTGGTGCCATCATTGCAATCAGGGCGTCGTACAGATTCTGAGTGCCCCTGAAGATGTGCAGGCTGGGCTGCTCTCCTGGGATGCAGAGAGCTCTCCAGTAACAAGTGAGATTGCAACTGCTAATTTATGCATGCACAGAAAGCACCGTCTGAACGGCCATGACACACCTGCTTTTACTTGACCACTCCCCATTGCCACCCCTGAACGCTGTCTACCTGTCACTCACTTTGCCCTCGTTGCGACTGCCATTGCAATTCAATTGCTGCACACTACGGCTTAGATGCATGTGCAGTAAGAAAACATTGATCGATTTGCATACAATAGCCGCTTTGTGACCTCATCTTGAACTAGGCCATTATCTTTTGAGAGTAACAATGTTAAAAAACACTGCGCCTCAGCTCTATGGCGGGATTTCAAGTGTTTTGCATGCCTGAGGCCACTGGGTTACACGGATGGAGCAATTCAAGTGTTGCTCCATTTCCGCCGCACACAGCCGCCAGCGCTGACATTACTGTTATGTTGTTCCATCATTCTGACGAGCTGGTAACTAGTTAAAACATTATTTACATTACAGTTCTCAATGCAGTCAAACACACATACTTATCAAAAGACTGCAACAGTATATGTTCCTGCTCTGTCAGCCCAATCATTCTTCCCCTGAGCTTGCTTTGTAGGTGCTCACTTAGGGGCATATTTACTGTATCCATTATTAATTATAAATTCCTATTGCACCTATTTCCGGTAATAACAAATAATAGATCGCCAGTATGTATTAAAGTACACCCGCAAAGAGATGGGCTCTGAAAGGCCACCCTTGTTAGAAGTGAATGGATTGCTAATACGATCACTACACTTCTCCTTCAGTAGCTGGAGGCAGTTCTGCGCATGCTCGATCTACTGACCATGCATACACAAGTGCAGAGTGTCAGGGAGGGATCCCAAGGTGCCCTTTCCTGGACTTTTTGCGGAATATAGTCCATAGGCTACACAGCTAATGCCATCTGGCACAGGCCCCAGTGATTGAGAAGTCCAAACTGTATCTTGAATGTATCAAAGAATTTCATACAGTAGCATGGTATATCATAACATCTGCTCTGAGCCTGTCACGCTAGTGGAGATTGCCAACATCACAGGTGATAAACTTCCAGCTGACATGGGAACATTTCCACAGGGTCTACAGAAATTAGGACAACAGTCTGAAATTGTTACTTTCAGTCTGAGGAAAGAGGCAGTATGGCCGTGAAACGCGTTATGTCATTTTATGCGTATTTCACCTTGACAAGCCATGTATGTTATGATGTTCTGTGCCCCTGTAAGAAATTCTTCCCTCTCTCCCTCTTCACAATTCAGCAAACAAGCAGCACCCATAGAAATGGGGGCTATTTTTGCGACTTAGATACATTCGAGGGATACTTAATATTTTCAGGTGTTTTCTGGGGATTTACTGAAAATATAAATTATAAATAGAGCCTAGAAAGGCTTTCTCTGTTCAAGGCTCTATTCTCCATCACCAAAGCCTCCCTCCCAAAACCAAATATATTTTCTTCTCCCTGGGTTCCTTTTTATCAGGGGTGTATTGGGAACTGAAAGCGGCCCTGGAAAAATTAGTAAAAGCGGCCTCACATGGGCAGCACAAGAGGTACTGTATACCATGTAACCATATATAGTGGCAGATATATATGGGTGTTGTGAGAGGCAGAGAGGTTCCTGCATTAGGAGGAGGTGCAGGCCCTGACATGCCATATGGAGCATTATGGGGTTGCTCAAAGGTAGGTAGCTCTTAGCTTAGATATATTTAAGTAAGGAGCCATTATCATGTGGCTCCTTGCTGGTTAATCATAGACCCAGATTGTAGTAATGGAGGTGTGGGATGGGGTGTGGTGCCCCGGACTGGCAGAGCTGGATGGCTTTAGTGTGGCATACCTTTACATTCTATTAACACTTATCACTTACTAATTTCTTTAACACTATTTCCCCATTTTTATTACAATTTATAGCTTTGGCTTCCTAACACTAATTTATTAACTCTATAGTTTTTTTCACCGGTCTGCTGCCCTGGGCTTTCTGGTTTATGCTGTTTTTTTGGGGTGACACACCCTGCAAGCAAGGACTTCTGAGTTTATGACCCGGAAGTCCTTATCCGCATGCAGATAATGATGCTCACACCACAGGGGACACTGGGAGAGATCTGAATTGGATCTCTCTCAGAGGTGAATACAAAAAGAAGCCCAAAGGTTTCTAGTAGGCAATGACTACCATGTCCAAGCTCCAGAATATATCTCATTCTGGAGCTTGGTACATATGGGAATGCTATGAAAACTCAGGAAACAGAATTTTTAGAGTTTTTAATGCATTTTCAGCTTTAGGACAGATGTGTCTCCAAGGTTTTCGATCTGGACGTGCCATTCAGGCATGAAATACTGTGCTGTGTCATGCTAAGACGTGAGAGGATCCACACCATGCAATACAGCAATACACAGCTTGACCTCTGGGTGGCGAAGGCAAAAACTACAGTACTGAATACAGTTTACAATAGCAGTTGCTGGAGATGACAGTACATGCATGTAGACAGGCAAGCCAATCACTTACAGTATAAGCAGTGAGAGATATAAATATAGATGCACTGTGTAATTAGTGTGGACACAACCGTTCCATTAGGTACAAAATGCTCTGTTCCTGGGTCTTCTTGCCAGTGGCAGTTACAGAGGTGGGGCTGCAGCAAAGTCAAAAATTCAAACAGGGGAGCCACACCAATTGTCAGGGGGGGTCAATCCGAGTTGATCGTAGCTGTGCTAAATTTATCACAGCTACGATCATCTTCCCTGACATGCGGGGGGACGCCCAGCACAGGACTAATCCGCCCCGCATACCAGTCGCCCCCCCCCCACACACACACACACAAATACAAAAGCATCGCACAGCGGCGATGCTTTTGTATTTGTGGAGTAACTCCCGGCCAGCGCAGCTCCTGCGGCAGGCCGGGAGTTGATTGACGCTGCCACTGGCTGCAGTGGCTGCATGAGACGTCACACAGCCGCTTTGGCCCGCCCCCCCCCCCCCCCCTCCCAACTGTCCGGGCCATGCCTGCGTTGGCCAGACTGCACCCCCTAAACGGCGGCTTAATGCCGCCGACCCTCCCCCTCCCGCCCAGCGACCACCTCTGTCTCAGAGGTGATCACTAGGCAACGACGGCTGCCATGCGCCGGCGCACTGCGGCGCCAGCGCATGCGCAGTTCCGACCCGAACGCTGTGCTGCGAAAAACTGCAGTGAGCGATCGGGTCGGAATGACCCCCAGTGAGTCCTTGCCGGTGATGTTTGGCAGTGTTTGGGGCAGCAGTTGGTGTGGCTCCCCTATTTGAATTTTGGACTGTGCTGCAGCCTCATCTCTGGAGCCACCACTGGAAGAAAGTCCAGGGACAGAGCATTTTGTACCTAATGGAATGGGTCATGTTGGAGGGTATGTATTCAATAGTGTACATATAAAAAAACAGTTAGTGCCTCGATTGGCAAATATTCACTTGTAGCGCAATCTAAAATGAACATTAAAAAAAATATATAGATAATATAATATTGAACATAGTGGGAAGGTGTGTACTAAGGGCTTTATTCAGCTTGCACCAATAATGCGATCACATTTTCCAGACATTTTCAGGCCAGTGCGCATGCGCAGGGCCCATTCTGCGCGTGCGCAGCCCAGGATATATGATTGCATTGCAGTGATGCGAGGCAGAGGCATTTACAGGGCAGTCGGGGGCAGCGACGCTGCATTGTGGGGCTGCGCAGGCAGGGGTCGACCCTAGTTGCTATGATTGTGATCTAATTTTAATGCAATCGCTGTAACCACTGCTCCTGTCATTTTTATCAACAAAGCCTGTACTTAGCTGATTGGCTGGTGCTTTATCTCTGTCCACTATATCTCTCTCCAAGGCTTAATACATAGACCCCTTAATCCTTTATTACACATCACACTACATACTCACCTAGTCCTTGGCAGTGCTCAGTCCACTTGTCCAAGTACTGTAAAAAACAAATAAACCACATGACGGCGCCGCTTCAGACCTGATCGCTGCTGTGCGAAAACGCACGGCACCGATCAGGTCTGAATCGGCCCCAGGGTCCCTTGAGGGGTAGGTAAGTATACTTTCCTTCCAAATCGGGATTCTCAATAGCCGGATTCCGCGGTTGGGATTCTGACCGCCGGCATCCCATCCACCGACATTTCCATCCCAACCCTTCTGACAGATCGGCTTATATTAAAAAACAATATAACAAATAATAAAAATAGTACAAAAAAGAAATGAACTAAACAGGCATTAATAAGGAATCTATAGCATTAGAGTAAAAAATATTCTATATTACTCTGCAAATCTTACTGTAAGTGTGTTTGTGATATCACACTTAGAATAATTTATAGGAATTTCCAATACTAAAAACCCCATTAATCTTATAAAAATACAGTATAAAGTTTCACAGAACTGCGCTTTTATCCAAACAGACTTATATGGCTAACATCAGTGCCGTAACTAGGCATTTTAGCGCTGTGTGCAAGAAACGACAGTGGCGCCCCCCCCCCCCATGTAAGATAGGGGCAGTGCGCGCCGTAGGCGCGTGAAAAATGTATAGGGGCGTGGCTTCACGGGGAAGGGGCGTGGCCACAAAATAATAGCAATTCATACTACGGTGCACAGTAGTCTACATTATTCAAATGATGCTGCACAGTAGCGCCACTACACCAGGTAGAGCCCCTTTTATACATTACAGCAGACAGCGTCCCCCTTTTTACACATTACAGCAGACAGTCCCCCTTTTTACACATTGCAGCAGCCAGTCCCCCTTTTTTACACATTGCGGCAGCCAGGCCCCCTTTTTACACATTGCGGCAGCCAGTCCCCCTTTTTACACATTGCGGCAGCCAGTCCCCCTTTTTACACATTGCGGCAGCCAGGCCCCCTCTTTACACATTGCGGCAGCCAGTCCCCCTTTTTACACATTGCGGCAGCCAGTCCCCCTTTTTACACATTGCGGCAGCCAGTCCCCCTTTTTACACATTGCGGCAGCCAGGCCCCCTTTTTACACATTGCGGCAGCCAGGCCCCCTTTTTACACATTGCGGCAGCCAGGCCCCCTTTTTACACATTGCGGCAGCCAGGCCCCCTTTTTACACATTGCGGCAGCCAGTCCCCCTTTTTACAGCCAGTCCCCCTTTTTACACATTGCGGCAGCCATCCCCCTTTTTACACATTGCGGCAGACGGTGACCCCCTGAGAGAGAGAGAGAGAGAGAGATATATACTTACCATCTCCCTGCTGGCAGTCGGGCTCCTCCTGCAGCTCCCTCGGTGCAGGCAGTGAGGTGAGAAGGAAGAGGAGGGAGGGGGAGCAGGGAGCCGCAGCAGCGCTATGTCATTGGTAGTAAGCGCCGCTGCAGCATCCCCCTCTCCTTCCGTATTGGCTGCCCGGCGCTGCTGTGGATGCTGGGATGGAGGAACCGCATCCCAGCATCCACAGCAGCGCCGGGCAGCCAATACAGAAGGAGAGGGGGATGCTGCAGCGGCGCTTACTACCAATGACATAGCGCTGCTGCGGCTCCCTGCTCCCCCTCCCTCCTCCTCCTTCTCCGCTGCCCGGCGCTGGTCCTCTTCTCCCTCCACAGCGCAGCGCACACAGCAGAGGCGGCATGTAATGAGTCAATTTGACTCATTACATGCCGCTGGCCGTGCGCTCTCAGGGCAACTGCGCTGTGTGCCAAGCCCACTTGGCACACACGTAGTTACGGCCCTGGCTAACATAAACTAACAATTGCAACAAAGTGATAAAAAATACTGTATATATTCACAATTTATTAATATAACAAATTAGCAATCGATTGCTGTTAATATTAGAAAAGCATACAGTACATCCAGCTAATAAGTGTACACCTGACGATATTTATGTATTAGGTGTATACAGTTCATATAAAACAATCTCAAATGGCATCTCCAGATGAAAGTATTCTGACTTGATATATTGATACCTATTGGTTGAGTATCCCTTATCCAAAATGCTCGGGACCAGAGGTATTTTGGATATGGGATTTTTCCGTATTTTGGAATAATTGCATACCATAATGAGATATCATGGTGATGGGACCTAAATCTAAGCACAGAATGCATTTATGTTTCATATACACCTTATACACACAGCCTGAAGGTCATTTTAGCCAATATTTTTTATAACTTTGTGCATTAAACAAAGTGTGTCTACATTCACACAATTCATTTATGTTTCTTATACACCTTATACACACAGCCTGAACGTCATTTAATACAATATTTTTAATAACTTTGTGTATTAAACAAAGTTTGTGTACATTGACCCATCAAAAAACAAAAGTTTCACTATCCCACTCTCACTCAAAAAAGTCCGTATTTCGGAATATTCCGTATTTCGGATATTTGGATATGGGATACTCAACCTGTATTACATTTTATTTATAAAGCGCTACAAGTGTTACGCAGCGCCGTACAAAGGGCATACAATAGAACAGTACAGGGAGTCAGAACATAACATTACAGTAAATAAATAACAAAAATAGAGTACAGGTAACAAAGAGCACCACAATTCTCAATACACAATACAGCTAAGATGTAAGTAGCGAGGGAGTAATCAACGTACTACTAGGGGCTAGCAGTCATAGATAGAGAATGAGTCTTTACCAGCAGGAAAAAAATACTGGTAATACTTATGTCTCAAGTCCCAAGGATATAGTAATTAAAACAATGCAGCGCTTATTGTAATAGTATCGCTGCTATGAGGTCAATGCAGCGCATCGATTTCTGTTACTGCCAGTGTGCTTACCAAGAGCTGCTTCCTACGGCACTGTCCCTCCCTCTAGAATACGTGCATGAGACGGGATAACCGCCCACAGCCAGGGCCGGCCCGAACTTAATTTTTTGTTAAGCAAATATATATTTTGGCGCCCCTTAGTGGAATATATAGGGGTGTGGCTTCATGGGGAATGGGAGTGGCCACAGAATAGCATCAATTCACAATACACAGCACAGTAGAACCGCTTACATAGGTCACACCCCAGGAGAGACGCTTACACCCATTACACCACAGAGGAGACGCTTATACACGTTACGCCACAGGGGAGATGCTTATACACGTTACTCATCAGAGGAGACGCTGATACACGTTACGCCACAGAGGAGATGCTTATACACTTTACGCCACAGAGGAGATGCTTATACACGTTACTCATTAGAGGAGACGCTTATACACGTTACGCCACAGAGGAGATGCTTATACACGTTACGCCACAGAGGAGATGCTTATACACGTTACGCCACAGAGGAGATGCTTATACACGTTACGCCACAGAGGAGATGCTTATACATGTTACGCCACAGAGGAGATGCTTATACATGTTGCTCATTAGAGGAGACGCTTATACACGTTACGCCACAGAGGAGATGCTTATACACGTTACGCCACAGAGGAGATGCTTATACACTTTACGCCACAGAGGAGATGCTTATACATGTTGCTCATTAGAGGAGACGTTTATACACGTTACGCCACAGAGGAGATGCTTATACACTTTACGCCACAGAGGAGATGCTTATACACGTTACGCCACAGAGGAGATGCTTATACACTTTACGCCACAGAGGAGATGCTTATACATGTTACTCATTAGAGGAGACGTTTATACACGTTACGCCACAGAGGAGATGCTTATACACGTTACGCCACAGAGGAGATGCTTATACACGTTACTCATCAGAGGAGACGCTGATACACGTTACGCCACAGAGGAGATGCTTATACACGTTACGCCACAGAGGAGATGCTTATACACGTTACTCATTAGAGGAGACGCTTATACATGTTACGCCACAGAGGAGACGCTTATACATGTTAGGCCACAGAGGAGATGCTTATACATGTTACTCATCAGAGGAGACGCTTATACATGTTACGCCACAGAGGAGATGCTTATACGCATTACGTCACAGAGGAGACGTTTATACATGTTACACCACAGATGAGATGCTTATACACTTTACTCCTCAGAGGAGATGCTTATACACGTTACGCCACAGAGGAGATAATTATACACATTAGTACAGAAAAGGGAGAGTGAACTCTGGCGCACAGAAAAGGTCAGCCCAATCAAACCCCTATACCTGCCCAAATACAGGTGAAAATGCAATTGAATATAAAGGGAGGGAGTATGATCAAAGGCGCCCAAATACAGAAAAGTGGAGAGGTGAGGGAACAAACAGTGTGAAAATTCCAAAAGAAATATAATAAAATTTCAACAATACGGTTGGATTCTCCAAACAGAACTCCTTAGGTCTTGGGCAAATGTCCTCAATGAATATGCAAAACAAAATATCAGAGAGAACCAATGTGTAGTAATGTGGAGAAAAGTACATTTAAACTGGTGTCCAGAAATTGAAGCCCTGGTGGATTTTTAAGGATTTAGAGCGTACCGAAACTCACATCAAAGGAGACAAGAAAAGGCACATAAAGGTATCTTTATCTGGTCAATAAATAAAGGCACAGCGTACCCCACTCACGTGTTTGGCATGTGTATTCCATATATAGAGGTATCTTTAAACAATGGTCCAGCCAGGTTAATTTCAATAAAAATGGTAATTTTATTTGACAAAAAGCCAATTAAAATGAATAAACAATAAAAGATGCAAAATGACCTTATATCTCACTCATGTGGTAACAACAGGGGACATTGGGAGAAGGTGTTAATAACTCCAATACAAGAGGGTAGTCCGGAATCCCCTCTGTCAAAAACCCCAATGTACCTCACAGATAGAGATGATGGCCAGGCTTGCTTCAATAATATAAGAACTATTCCACTCTCAGCATGCTTGCCATCATTAAAGAATTGGTGACGAGATTCTATTCTTTCTCCTTGTCAAGTTTCCCCATCCACCAGGGCTTCATTTTCTGGACACCAGTTTAAATGGACTTTTCTCCACATTACTACACATTGGTTCTCTCTGATATTTTGTTTTGCATATTCATTGAGGACATTTGCCCAAGACGGACAACCTAAGGAGTTCTGTTGGGAGAATCCAACCGTATTGTTGAAATTTTATTATATTTCTTTTGGAATTTTCACGTTGTTTGTTCCCTCACCACTCCACTTTTCTGTATTTGGGCGCCTTTGATCATACTCCCTCCCTTTATATTCAATTGCTTATACACATTATGCCACAGAGACGCTTATACACGTTATGCCTCAGAGGAGACGCTTATACACGTTACGCCTCAGAGGAGACGCTTATACATGTTACGCCACAGAGGAAACGCTTATACACGTTACGCCACAGAGGAGACGCTTATACACGTTACACCTCAGAGGAGATGCTTATACACGTTACACCTCAGAGGAGATGCTTATACATGTTATGCCACAGAGGAGATGCTTATACAAGTTACACCACAGAGGAGACGCTTATACACGTTACGCCACAGAGGAGACACTTAAACACATTACACCACAGAGTAGACGCTTATACATGTTACGCCACAGAGGAGACACTTAAACACATTACGCCATAGAGGAGACGCTTATACATGTTACGCCACAGAGGAAAGGCTTATACGCATTACGCCACAGAGGAGACGCTTATACGCGTTACGCCACAGATGAGACGCTTATATGCGTTACACCACAGATGAGACGCTTATACACGTTACACCTCAGAGGAGACGCTTATACACGTTACGCCTTAGAGGAGACGCTTATACATGTTACGCCACAGAGGAAACGCTTATACACGTTACGCCACAGAGGAGACGCTTATACACGTTACGTCACAGAGGAGATGCTTATATGCGTTACGCCACAGAGGAGACGCTTATACATGTTATGCCACAGAGGAGACGCTTATACATGTTACGCCACAGAGGAGACGCTCATACATGTTGCGCCACAGAGGAGACACTTATACATGTTACGCCACATATGAGATGCTTATACGCGTTACACCACAGAGGAGACACTTATACACGTTACGCCTCAGAGTAGACGCTTATACACGTTATGCCACAGAGGAGACTCTTATACACGTTAATACACATTACGCCACAGAGGAAATGCTTATACACGTTACATAGATTGTATAGGGAGTACACTGACGCACACACACTGTAAAGGACCAGAGGCACAGTGAAACACATATACATTGTACAGGAGGAGTTGCCTCTACCATGAACATACCTTCCATCTGTAGGTCATAGCTCCAGCTCCCCCTCATTCTAGATTTTGCACTGTCTCCCTCCCCGTTACCTGGCATCAGGGGAGAGCTGTGGAGACAGAGCAGTCACTCGATAGGCAGATCAGGCAGTTCCAGGTCTCCACTGTGCGCTTGTCAGGGGAGCCTGGCTGTTATTGTGCAGGGCAGCCGGTGAGCAGAGTTAATGTGTAGGGCGGGCAGTGAGCAGCTGGTGGCGGGTAGTGGTGGGTGGCATAGAGAGTGATGCTGATTTCAGCAGTGCCCTCAGCAGTCCGGCGCTCTACGCCGCTGCATAGCCGGCGTATGCGTCGGGCCGGTCCTGCCCTCAGCTGCTATCGACTTCAACGTTCCTTTGAAGGGGGTACACACGGGGAGATTTCTCCCAAAGATGTGTGCTGGGCAATCTAGCACAGATCTCTCAGCCCACATCTCAGGACACTCAGCACATAGCGCGATGTGTGCTGAGCAAGGGGGGGAAAAACGCTCACTTCACCCAGCGGTAAAGTGAGTGATCTGACTAGATTTTGGCATGCTATCATTATGGGCTATACACACAGAGCAATGTGTGCTTAATTTCTAAGCAATCTAGTCAGCACACATCTCTATGTGTGTACCCACCTTTAGTGTTCACACATGGGGTCTCTCCACGCGGTTCAGATTTCCAGATCAAAAGGCCGTCCTTGGCTATTTTAGTATAGCCGCACCCGTAATCCTTCTCCTACACAAATCACCGGGGATACTTCAAATGTCCCAAAGGTCTCTATATGGTGCAGCAGGTCACCTTGCGTTTCGCTCCTACAGGAGCTTTTTCAAAGAATGTCCACATTTATCAGTTTTGAAAAGAGCCCATAGCTGGGTGCCCGTAGTCTAATGAAATGCGTTAAACCTTGAGCACTCTGCCATCTGGACTCCTGAACTACAACCTTCTAGACTTATTCTGGACTGTAGTACTCTTCACCGGAACAAAATCTGCAGCATTTGGCTATCTCGTGGATCATTCCTTCAGCCCTATACATTTGCAATTTGGTGGCTAAGAGACTGCTGGGAACCATCAAATTACTATCTGGTAATACTTGTTGCTAAATTGGACATTTAATGGACACTAACTGGAGAAGGTCCTAATCCAGTATATGGTAACCATACAGGAGTTAGACCAGTGGCACTATGAACGTATGATATTATCTGTGGCACTTTTATATATATTTTTGTGGCATAGTATCTGTGGCACTTTAAGGGGGATATTCAATTGTTTGAAAAGTCAGTTGGGTGTCTGTTTTTTTCCTATCTAATAGACAGGAAAAAATAGACGCCCAACCAACTTTTCAAACATTTGAATTCCCCCCTAAGAGTCTTATCTGCTGACTTCTAATTTTTAATTTTATGTTTGTATAATAAATTATTGTTATAATATTACAAATTGCCAATCTCTGACAGCATTATTCAGTAAGCGCTGGCAAACTGTATCTCCTCTTTTCAGATGACAAACTAAGCAAATAAAAAAACGATATACTCTCATGGATGTGCACTCTGTATTTAGTGTGATGAACTAGATTTTTTATACTTTATGGTTCAATGGCCTGATTTTAAGCTGCTTACACTACTGTCTAATTTATTTCATTTAAGGTTGACCTTCTATAAAACTTTCCCGTTTGAATTCTAAGTAGGTAAGTGTGTTATTGTTGGTGATTGATATGCAGTAACAGGTTGGATGTATAAGTAATGTATAATATATATGTTTCACTACAGATGGAATACTGAGTAGATAAAACATCTACAGTATGTCCTATCTATCAGTAAGAGTACTATGGTGTTCTAAATTTCAGATAAAAAGAAGAGTAATTTAGCACCACAATATTTGTTACAGAGACCATGCATGCACAGGGTTATTACTAACAGTAAGAATTTTTGTATGCAGCACCATGGCAATGAACCCACACGCCATCTGAACGGTCCCTAGCGTTCAGCAATATGACTATTTGGCAGTTAATAAAAATCCCCTTTAGAGTTTGTAAAAAAAAAAAACACCTAAAAATGTGATACAAAGAGTCGGATGCAGTGATGTACCTAATGCATTCACACCTGCATCTTTGTTCTCAGCGACTATGCAAAGATATACAAATTTAAATAAAAAGAAAGTAATAAACCAGTGCTATGTTTCTCTGATACATTAGTCTCTTCTCAAATCTTGACATCTCTCTGGCTCTCTCAAGAACAGAACTTACATTGAAATTTTGCCTCGAGTTCACGTAGTAGTTTCTAATTGGTGACTTTTCTTCACTTAAAATTAGAATGAAACTTATATTAAATTTCTTTCTCATGTTCATATAAAGGTATCTTTCATTTGTGCAGAACAACCTTCACTTCAAACAAGGCTTGCGTCCCAATAGAGGTTATAAAAGAATTTATTTTAAATACACAGTCCATTAAAAAATACCAGTTTGGTATATATCACTTGCTTGTGGGGAAACACACAGTCCTCGGATAATCAGGTGGTGCAAATGTCCTGTGCTGCAGTCACTGGATGCGATGTTACACCTGCTTCTCCCGATGTATGTGGATGTTACCGGTTTCCTCCTGCATCAAGTGGTCTCTCCAGCAGCTTCAACGCGTTTTAAGGAATACCCTCCTCTTTATCAACATGTGCTGCTGTGTTCTCTGCCCTGACTATTCATTCATTGCCTCAAATATCACATGGTCATTCCTGTACAATGAAATCATGGCAATGTTACCAGTTACTCATTTTTAAAGTAAAATATCCATATGTGTATGTAATTACAATGAGATTACAATTGGCAATACATTTATACAGTTATTCAAAACAGTGAACTTGTAAAAAAGGACAATACATTTATGCAATTAACAAAAATTGGGAAATTATAAAGAAAGACGTGTATAAAATCAGCCTCTAAAATCAGCAGACAGCTGTTGCGATCCTGCATGTTCATTATCACACACATTATAGAGACATTGCTCATAAGGGAAAGAAAGAGAAGAAAAAGAAAAACACCAATTAGTATCTTGCAAACAAAATTCTCATAAAAACCATTTTAGCTCAAATTCAACATTCAGCCCTGTTGGTGCTAATGTTCTCATATAACATATGGTTTTCATTTCTTCTTTTACTAAGACCTCTTCTATATTTTTCTTTCTCCAATTATTTTTGGCTATTTTGATGCCACAAAAACTTTTCAATTCTGTGACATTGCAACAGTGTTTCTTTGAAGTGTAGGGAAAACTGTGTCTATTATAGCCTTTTTTCATATTCCTTATGTGCTCGGCTAGTCTCTCCTTCAGCTCTCTTCCCATTCTTCCTACTGTATATACTGAGTGCCACACTTGCACTCTAGTAGATAAACCACATTTCTACTATTACAAGTAATACAATCCCTAATGGGGTATACTTTTTGTGTTACATTTGATTTGTATTCAGTGATTTTATTTGTGGTATTACAATTCTTGCACATCGTACAATCCTCACAGTGGTAAAATCCTTTTGAAGTGACCCTCGTTGTTCTTTTTTTTATCACTGGAAGAGCACTCTGTACTAGCATGGATTTTAAACTCTCAGCTCTTCTATATATTATCATTGGTATAGTTATATATTTTTTAAGAATCGGGTCTTTTGTTAAGATGTCCCAATGCTTGCCTGCAATGCATTCCAATTGCTTATACTGTTATCACTATTAGTCTTCAGAATATTTACCCTTACTAGATCTCTGCATTTGTTTCTCGCTTGTTCTTCCATTTTATTTGCTTGTTCATCAAACATCTCCATCGTTGTACAATTCCGCTGGAGTCTTTGAAATTGGCTCCGAGGAATACTGCGGATCCAATTGTCATGATGATTGCTATT